>NC_092291.1:25988391-26158391 GCF_036320965.1 Panulirus ornatus
TCCCTTTTTTTTCTGTTATCCTCTCATAAACTCTCTTTATGGTACAATTAAGTCCGGCACTGACGTGAACTTGTGTGTGTGAGTGGAGCCTCCAACAACGACAACAACAACAACAAAAAGGTAAGACAGTCGCAACCAAGTCAATTATAAGAACTCAGAAACCCAAGTTCCTCCCATTTCTAAAGCCCCCAAGAACTTTATGAGATGGCTCAGCACTTCCACCACTCAACCATCTCATGAGCTGGCTCCGTAATTCCACCAAACAATACAATACACATACATGGTCTCACCGTGACGTCTTATGTCCTTATGAAACCTCACATTACACAAGGAGTTAAGTCCGCCTCTAAGAGACTAGGAATCCTGTTCAGTTGTCGTAGATTCTTCTCTTCTGAACCGTTCCTCCGACTGCACGAAGAATCAGTCCGACCTTGCCTGGAGGACTGATCTCACACCTGGGGTGGTTCGAGCTGTAAATATCCTACCCTCCAGTGCTCGATCTCTTTCCTTCTTCTATAGCTATCACTCGAGTTCCTGGCGGCACGAACCCCCTCGCCATTAGCTAGACCAGGTAACACTAAGCAAGCGGCTCCATCACAGGACTACTGTACGGCCACTAACAGCTCAGGAGGGGGCTGTTGTGTGTGTGTGTGTGTGTGTGTGTGTGTGTGTGTGTGTGTGTGTGTCTTTTCCTACACCACTAATCCTTGGAATTTTACCTTCTTATGTCTCCTCTGTTGCCTACGACCTGCCTTACCTTACGAGTCAGGTTTCCAGTTTCCCCACGAAACTATAAAATACTTTTTCCTCTCCCGTCTTCACGTCTCTGTCTTTTGAGAGCTTTGTATACGTCATTTAAAATCTGGCCTCGATAAGGATCTCCGCCCGTGACAGAAGCCTCTGACACGAGAAATAGGAAAACATAACATGGACCACTGGGTTCCAGCGCCTCGGACAGCCCCCACCAGGGGTGCTTGTGTAAGATGGGGGGATGGGGGTGTGTGTGGTCCCCGTGGGTGCGGGGATGGAGGGGGGAGATGGCTTGGAGGGAGGTCGGGAGGAAGGTGTGACAGATGCGTGGTGGAGCCCGAGCGACGCAGACTAACAGCCTACCTACCTACCCGTCTACATACGTTGCAGAAAAAAGGAACTTTCTCATCATCTCTGGCAGCCTATACTTCCTCTCCACCATCATCACTCACCTCTTCATGACCAGGCAATAATAATAATAATAATATAATAATAATAATATAGATAATAATAATAATAATGTTAATAGTAATGATAATAATCAATATTGATAATGGTAATAATAATGTGATAATACTAGAAATCATATCAATAACTAATAATAATAATATAATAATAATAATAATAATAATATAATAATAATAATAATAATAATAATAATAATAATAATAATAGTCGAATCTCCAATTAAATACAGCTAAAGGCCAGCTGAAAGTATAGAGAAATTAAATGCAACAAGTACAAGCTGGAATAGAGTAAACAAATATATAAACAAATATATACACAAATAAAAGTTTAGTCAGTGTGTGTGTGTGTGTGTGTGTGTGTGTGTGTGTGTGTGTGTGTGTGTGTGTGTGTGTGTGTTAAACAAAGGACCTTTACACACATACTAGATTGCCGATTAATATAGTCGACTGACTGCCGGTGATTGTTCACAATGGTTGGGATGAGGCTGTTCTGTTCTTGCAGAAGTCTGTACGAGGTCGTAAGGGCTCGATGCGGTTGGTTGTGGGACCAAGCTAAATCCCTGGGACGAGGGATCTCCAGTGGCAACGGTTGCCCCTGATGAAGACTGTAGGATGAGGCCCAGGTGACGGGTGGAGGCAATCGGAGGGGATCAGTGTGATGACCGCGCGGTCTCTTGATATGTGGGGACGCAAGAGGAACTGAAGACGGTCTTGCGTATCATTTTCCGTGCCTTTTTTTAGGCAGCCCTGCTAATGTGCTGGGTAAGGAGGAAGACCAAATGGGGTGTGACATGGCTGAAAAGCAGGTTGAAGTATGTGGCTACAGTCTTGAATTGGTTGATGGTGTGACGCGATTATTGGTGATCCAGTTCTGGAGGCTCTAAGGGTGTTCCAGAGGATATGCTAATGGTACAGACGAACTTCCATCGAGCTGGTACATCCAGCAGGGAATGACTCGCAAAGATAAGGAGAAGCAAGGGTTCCGTCTTTATGGCCTGTGGAGAACTAAATGGTGAAGATGGCCCTTGAGAACAGCCTGGAAACCTTTCGAGAATTTTTCTCTTGCCTCGAGTAGTTTATTCGTCTCAGTACACATAGAGAAAACGTTTCTGTGACAGTGTGAGTGAAGGACACGTAGCAGGGGGATGGCGGAGGCGAGCACGGAGCAGAAAGTGGGAATAATTCGTCGACATAAGTGGGTGACCATTAGGCCCAAGTAGGCCCAAGGGCCTTAAGGGTCCTCTTCCAGAAGGACGTCTGCAAACCATGGGATGAGACTTCTCCGAGTCCTCCACCTGCTGGTGACTATATATGCACTACCTATACCATCACAACTGCCAGTGACCACGTACATCATCCCTCACCAACCATCACCGTCATCTGTCTAACCATCATCGCCACAATCTGCACTGCCACCTACAATACCACACTACTGCAGGTGTCCACCACGCACACGATGGCTGGACACCAACGATGAAACAAATCACTTTTGGACAACAGAAGACACACATACGAGCAGGCTTGGACACCACCTGCTTCACATACCCTTCAACAAGCCTCGCTATTCACAACGCCCACCCCGCTCGCCTCTCAGCCTGTCATCTTAAAATACCTTTGTCTGACGCACCATACAAAAATACGAGGACTAATTTTGAACGACGTGTCACAGAAGGCAACATAAATAGACAGGAGAGTGCGTCAGCAGAGACTTATAGCAGAAGGCCCTTGAAGTACCATTAGACTAATCCGTCCCTTAACAGGACCTGATGACAGCGCGGGATTAATATAATCACAAACCGAGTCTCCCCCATGCAGAGTGGGTTGAAGTCAAAAACAATACTACAACCACAACTGATTCACACACTTTGCATCCAAGAACCTGCCAACGTCTGGTGCAGGGAGAAAGCATTGCCAACACCTCATCAACCCAGACTTGCAGTCTGCCTATCATTATAATCATGACAATGAACTCAATGTTGCTCTTGGGTACGACAACTTACTACCTCATGCACGATGACTTAAGTCACAACGCTCAAGGACTGTTATCGTACTCAAGGGATAAAATCATCGTCCTCCAGGGATTACGTCATCGTTCTTCTGTTTCTTACAGGATGGTGTGGTGGAGCCAGGAGGCACATCCTTGAGTTTATAACAGGAAGTATCGTCCCCACCGCCGTCACCTAGGTTAAGGGGCGTGGAAGAGGTTAACGACGTTCACATTAGCGGCTTACGGAAAGGTAGGGTTAATATGGAGCAAGGGAGCGTTAATATATAGGAAGGGAGCGTTAATATATAGGAAGGGAGCGCTAATATATAGCAAGGGAGCGTTAATACATGCAGCAGCAAGGGAGGATTAACATCGTATTCAATAGACACAAATATTCCCAAGTATTCCTTCAATGAATCTGGCTTTCCCTTGTGCACCTACCCAGGTGTCAGGTGTCACAATTCTAAATATCTTTCTCTTTCTCAATTCATCCTCTCCTTTTTTTTTCCTTTTTTTTTCCTAAGCGGCTACTGTACGTCATGTTCATCCTCTCAGCGGCAGCGCAAAAGAATCACAGAGGTGACAAGGGTGCATGTCAGGCTCCAGAGGCCAGATAATCATAATAACTGAGTGCGTGCCTGATTACGTAAGCTGAAAATAATTTCACAATAAAGCCTCATTTACTTTCTAATGAAGGAGATGCAATCCTGAACATCAAACGTCTCACCAGTAACAAACAATATGGTGTTGAGCCACGGCCTGCTGGGTTTATCTACACCTCATCTTAAAAAAGGATAAAATCACAAAAATATCTTTTCTTTATGTAAGCTGAAACGGTACGGACAACTGAGGCCCATGGCATGGCCACTTCATTACCGCTATATATTACACGAAAGTGCACTTGGGAACTTACCGTGTTTCATTTTCCCCGTGGACTCATGGAAATATATATATATATATATATATATATATATATATATATATATATATATATATATATATATATATATATATATACATATATATGGCAAAGGTTCTGGGATCGATGAAGAATGTGCGGAAGGAGAGAACGTTATCTCGGAGAGCAAATATGGGCATGTTTAAAGGAGAAGTTCCAACAATGTTATATGGTTGCGAGGCACGGGTTATAGATGGGGCTGTAGGGAGGAGGGTGGATGTGTTGGAAATAAAATGTTTGAGGGGCCAGTATGTGGTGTAAGGTGGTTAGATAGAGTGAGTAATGAAAGGGTAAGAGAGATGTGTGGTAATAAAGAGTGTGTGGTTGAGAGAGCAGAAGAGGGTGTGTGAGGATGGTTAGGACATACGGAGAGAATGAGTGAGGGAAAGACATCAATAGTCCGAGTTATAAACAGTCATGTGATGCAATATTCCAGCTGAATACTGGCTCATCAGATTTTACTGCGATTCATTTTCTTGTTGTAAGTAGTATTCTCTTTTATGGAGTCAAACGCTCAGGCATCAGTTGGCCTTTTTTTCAGTTGTCTTTTTTTTTTCTTGGTTCACTGTTGGTTGGACCAGAGTTATTCACCAGTGCTTTACCACAAGCATTTCTAAAGACTGTCTCGCAAAACATTACAGACTACCAGTTTCTGCCATTCTCTATGTATTCATTCTTTGTAACAATACATTTTCAACTACCAATTCTGACTGTTGTGAACGTGGCAAGTCTTGCAATATGAGTGCAATGTTTTTTTCATCTGTTCTTGTTTGTTAACCATCTCACTTATGTCTTTGACTTTCTCACTAAGTTTTTCTACGTCTTCGTACTGATTTCCAATTAGGGGGTCTTTCGTAACATTTCTAGAATCATCTTATTTCTACCATGAATCACTGTTCACAACTCGTATAGTAGCGTGATAGTTGGTTCCTATCTATGGGGGGACTACCTTGCGCCACAGCCTCCTGGAGACTGCATCATCTGGTAGCGGCTGGACTCAGGGAGTCGGGAGGCTGGCAGCTCATTTAACTAGCCAGGTGTTTGCACTGCGGCTGCCAGTTTGGTCGCTCAGGTGGGCAAGGCAGCGCAGGAGGGTCGGCATGCCAAGCCCTGACCCCCTGGCTACTGTAGATGATGCATAATTCTTGGACAAACTCACCTTGAGTGAGTCCCCCACTGCAGACCTGCGTTAGTGGTTGTCTCCGTAGAACCAAATCACAGCGGCTTGGGTTCCCTCCGGCACCCGCGACATGAACTCCATGGTTGACAGCTGAATTATCAGCCGGCTAGTGGGTGGGATACGTCTAATTACGGAGAGTTATATACTAACCACTGGGACGCCGCTGTTTCAAATGGAGTGCCCCAGGAGAGACCTCCTCGCCGCTCGCACCTGCTAGCATAACAACTTGTGGCCCGGCTGGTCTGACTGGCTGGGTTAGCTGGCTGACTGGCTGGTTTAGTTGGCTGACTGGCTGGCTGAATGACTGGGCTAGCTGACTGGCTGGGCTGGCTGGCTGGGTTGACTGGCTGGTTGAATGATTGGGCTAGCTGACTGGCTGGCTGGCTGCAGAGCTGGCTGGTTGAATAAGTGGTCTGGTTGGGTTAGCCTGGGCTGGGCTGGGCTGGGCTAGGTTGAGCTGGCTGGGCTAGCTGGGCTGGCTGGGCTAGTTGGGCTGGCTGGGCTAGCTGGCGGGGCGGGCTGGCTGGTATGGCTGGCACACTCCCCTGGTCACACCTGCCGCCGCCCAACCCAGCATTCCCCACTACCCTCGTGACCACCCAGGGAACACAACACTAGCAACCAACATTATCAGATCCCTCCCAGCGGAGCGAATGGAAAAATACATGAGAGAGAGAGAGAGAGAGAGAGAGAGAGAGAGAGAGAGAGAGAGAGAGAGAGAGAGAGAGAGATAGTGTTAATCACTTGATCCTTAACATCCACCTCCCAAGACAACACGCCAAGTTACAGGATTGTATCAAATGGCACACCAGAGAATGACCGACCATTAACTTAAGTGTACACACATTCGCGTGAAGTTCCACCCTGGTGCTGTGCCTCTCGTCTTCAGCAGGAGTCTACTGACCAAAGATATATCGAAGCTTTTTATGCCGCAAAAATGGAAATATTTTGTCGTTTTTATGGGCTCGTCTCCAACCCCGCAGCTGGACGGATGATATTCTCAATGCCACATCAGCGGACACTCTCAGAAATCGGGGGACCAAGGTAACCTGGTGTGGTAAAATTTGAATGATTTTAGATGTGAATTCATGAAGGTACACAGCACAAAAACCAACTTCAAACCAGTGAACGACAGGTATCAAAATGATCACTTGTTAACTTTAAGAGTTTTATACGATCTCATATTTTTTCGTCCTTATGTCATATTACGTAACATTGGAAGTGTAAAGATTGTTTTTGCATTGAGTACAACCATGCGCATATATGATATTTCTTTAAAATAAAATCTTAATCAATATTTCCTTAATTTTCCAAAATCATCACAATTCATAACAGCTAAATCAGTTACAATCGAAGCGACAATTGTTTTTTTTTGTCGCAACTGATTACAATAAAGACGACTGTTTTCAAAATATATAACTTTCAATAACCTAAAAAGTAACACATCACTGAGCCCTAAAATATAACTTAATTACCTTAAAAAGTAGATTTAAGGTGACACATGGACAAATGAAGACATCAATAACGCGACTAACTATAAAAATGCTTATTGATTCAAAGACACTCACCACAAGGCTGTATTAAATATACGCAATACCAGACATCAAGACTATCAGATCAGGACTTGGTAAATGGACCCAGTAGATGCATTTATCACTTGTCAGTACTCTTGATAATGATACAAGCTTGAGTGGGAGTCGACCTCGTCAGTCAGCTTTGTATTCTGTTCGTCAAAGAAGAAGAAAAAACACTTGATGGTACGTATCGCCCACTGGAAATAAGCTGCCACTCTGACCAGCGTATCTCATCACTCAACCACTGAGTCACTGAGTTCTACAGTCGTCCACACGACTCTCCTACAGATTCTGTTCTTTAAAAAAAAAAGAAAAAACCTTTTTTTTGTCGACTTCATTTGCAAGAGATTTTCTATTTCCCGCCGTCCGTCCTTTCCATCGTGACTGAAAACGATTATTCCGGTCTATCTACCGACACGTCACCAGTGTTCACGTATAGACCATCTCTCATACTAAGGAAAAAAACAACACAGTGTGAAATCTGAGGAGAGTGTCATCCAGACGCTTCGTCTGACGAACGGAAATTTACCCTCTTGACCAAAGGCCATGTACACTGTAGGAATGGACGGCCTTAAATGTTCGTGGTAGTCGACAGTCCTCAAAGCACCAAACAACCAACCGACCAACCTCCTGATCACGGTAGCACGACCTTCCGGTACGTCTGACCTGCCTTGATGACGACCTTGTCTTACAGGTAAGGTCGAAGGCCAGGCGATCGTACACCCTTGAGTCGCAACCTTGCTCCTGGGGTTGAGGGAAGGCCCTCGAGTCGCACCTTACTCCTGGGGTTGAGGGAAGACCCTCGAGTCGCACCTTGCTCCTGGGGTTGAGGGAAGACCCTCGAGTCGCACCTTGCTCCTGGGGTTGAGGGAAGGCCCTCGAGTCGCACCTTGCTCCTGGGGTTGAGGGAAGACCCTCGAGTCGCACCTTGCTCCTGGGGTTGAGGGAAGACCCTCGAGTCGCACCTTACTCCTGGGGTTGAGGGAAGACCCTCGAGTCGTACCTTACTCCTGGGGTTGAGGGAAGACCCTCGAGTCGCACCTTACTCCTGGGGTTGAGGGAAGACCCTCGAGTCGCACCTTACTCCTGGGGTTGAGGGAAGACCCTCGAGTCGCACCTTACTCCTGGGGTTGAGGGAAGACCCTCGAGTCGCACCTTACTCCTGGGGTTGAGGGAAGACCCTCGAGTCGCACCTTACTCCTGGGGTTGAGGGAAGACCCTCGAGTCGCACCTTACTCCTGGGGTTGAGGGAAGACCCTCGAGTCGCACCTTACTCCTGGGGTTGAGGGAAGACCCTCGAGTCGCACCTTACTCCTGGGGTTGAGGAAGACCCTCGAGTCGCACCTTGCTCCTGGGGTTGAGGAAGACCCTCGAGTCGCACCTTACTCCTGGGGTTGAGGAAGACCCTCGAGTCGCACCTTACTCCTGGGGTTGAGGAAGACCCTCGAGTCGCACCTTACTCCTGGGGTTGAGGAAGACCCTCGAGTCGCACCTTACTCCTGGGGTTGAGGAAGACCCTCGAGTCGCACCTTGCTCCTGGGGTTGAGGAAGACCCTCGAGTCGCACCTTGCTCCTGGGGTTGAGGAAGACCCTCGAGTCGCACCTTACTCCTGGGGTTGAGGAAGACCCTCGAGTCGCACCTTACTCCTGGGGTTGAGGGAAGACCCTCGAGTCGCACCTTACTCCTGGGGTTGAGGGAAGACCCTCGAGTCGCACCTTACTCCTGGGGTTGAGGAAGACCCTCGAGTCGCACCTTGCTCCTGGGGTTGAGGGAAGACCCTCGAGTCGCACCTTACTCCTGGGGTTGAGGGAAGACCCTCGAGTCGCACCTTACTCCTGGGGTTGAGGAAGACCCTCGAGTCGCACCTTACTCCTGGGGTTGAGGAAGACCCTCGAGTCGCACCTTACTCCTGGGGTTGAGGGAAGACCCTCGAGTCGCACCTTGCTCCTGGGGTTGAGGAAGACCCTCGAGTCGCACCTTACTCCTGGGGTTGAGGGAAGACCCTCGAGTCGCACCTTACTCCTGGGGTTGAGGAAGACCCTCGAGTCGCACCTTACTCCTGGGGTTGAGGAAGACCCTCGAGTCGCACCTTACTCCTGGGGTTGAGGAAGACCCTCGAGTCGCACCTTGCTCCTGGGGTTGAGGAAGACCCTCGAGTCGCACCTTACTCCTGGGGTTGAGGGAAGACCCTCGAGTCGCACCTTACTCCTGGGGTTGAGGGAAGACCCTCGAGTCGCACCTTACTCCTGGGGTTGAGGAAGACCCTCGAGTCGCACCTTGCTCCTGGGGTTGAGGGAAGACCCTCGAGTCGCACCTTGCTCCTGGGGTTGAGGAAGACCCTCGAGTCGCACCTTGCTCCTGGGGTTGAGGGAAGACCCTCGAGTCGCACCTTGCTCCTGGGGTTGAGGGAAGACCCTCGAGTCGCACCTTACTCCTGGGGTTGAGGGAAGACCCTCGAGTCGCACCTTACTCCTGGGGTTGAGGGAAGACCCTCGAGTCGCACCTTACTCCTGGGGTTGAGGAAGACCCTCGAGTCGCACCTTACTCCTGGGGTTGAGGAAGACCCTCGAGTCGCACCTTGCTCCTGGGGTTGAGGAAGACCCTCGAGTCGCACCTTACTCCTGGGGTTGAGGGAAGACCCTCGAGTCGCACCTTACTCCTGGGGTTGAGGGAAGACCCTCGAGTCGCACCTTGCTCCTGGGGTTGAGGAAGACCCTCGAGTCGCACCTTACTCCTGGGGTTGAGGAAGACCCTCGAGTCGCACCTTACTCCTGGGGTTGAGGGAAGACCCTCGAGTCGCACCTTACTCCTGGGGTTGAGGGAAGACCCTCGAGTCGCACCTTACTCCTGGGGTTGAGGGAAGACCCTCGAGTCGCACCTTGCTCCTGGGGTTGAGGAAGACCCTCGAGTCGCAGCACATCACCATGTAAGGCAAAAGATGGTAATGAACCTTACCAAGGCAGCGAGGAAACCATGAACGAATACTGAACAAGGAATACACTGTCAGGTTAAAAATGTAACCCCTGTTCCTAAACCTACTACTACTACTACTAATAATAATAATAATAATAATAATAATAATAATAATAATAATAATAATAATAATAATTCACAGACAGCTTTCTCATTTTTCTATCCCGTCGTCAACTATCCAGATCAGGAAGGAAAAAAAGGATATTACTGTCCTGGAGACGATGTCTTGTTACCACCTGGCTTTACCTTGTAGACCCACACACCATTTCTCTCCTTCACCGAGAAACCTCTTCAGCGACCACTAGGTCATCTATTTCCTGGCCTTACCATGTACTCCCACGTACTGCTACTGTCCTCCACCAGATAACCTGGGCACACACCATCCACTCTTCTGTTCATCTAGTCCTCCCATGTTCTCCCATGTACACACAGTGACCATCATGACACCCGAGCTCGTGGATAGAGTCAGCGCTCGTGTGTAGAGAGAGAGTTTACAGCACACAGGAAGAAAGGGAGAAGATACACCCCAGCGGGGGACTGGGAAGTGTAAGGTGAGATGCATGAGGAGCGGTGGGACAACACCAGCCCCCGACAACCAGTAGCTCACACCTCCCGGCCCAAGGCAGATCATGTGACTCCTTTACATACTCCAGAAGTGCCTACGGTCTACAGCCACACACACACACACACACACACACACACACACACACACACACAAAGGTGAGGATCAAATATGGTAAAATGCGAGATGGACACAGTTGGAAGTAGGAGGGTGAAGTGAGAAGTGAAGACAAGAGAGGACAAAGGGAGAGAGGATAATGGAGTGCGGGAGAGAGGAGACAAAAGGAGGAGGGAATGTGGGGCGAGAGGGAGACGAAGAGGAGAGTATGTGATCAGGGAGAGGAAGAAATGAAGGCGGTATAGCAAGAGTTCTCCCAGAGTGCTGGTGGCTAGAGAGATCCAAGTTAAAAACTGTACCTTTTCTATATACGGGGCTCTACCCTTGCTGTACACGGGGACTGTTCCCTCATTATATACGGGGGCTCTACCCTCGCTCTACACGGGGGCTGTTCCCTCACTATATACCGGGGCTCTACCCTTGCTGTACACGGGGGCTGTTCCCTCACTATATACCGGGGCTCCACCCTTGCTGTACACGGGGGATGTTCCCTCAATATATACGGGGGCTCTACCCTCGCTGTACACGGGGGCTGTTCCCTCAATATATAAGGGGGCTCTACCCTTACTGTAAACGGACTGCTCTCTTGGTATGCACAAAAGCTGTTCCTTTGTTATTCACGTTATACATGGTGTCCCTAGCCTCACTGTACATGGAGGCCCTACCCACGTTATACATGGATGCCCTACACGCGTTATACATGGTGTCCCTAGCCTCACTGTACATGGAGGCCCTACCCACATTATACATGGACGCCCTACACGCGTTATACATGGTGTCCCTAGCCTCACTCTACATGGAGGCCCTACCCACGTTATACATGGAGGCCCTACCCACGTTCTACATGGTGGCCCTACCCACGTTATACATGGGGTCTCCACACACCAAACTGACCCAAAACACATGATAACCCTCCGAGGTGATGCTAACCTTGTTCAGCTCCTGAGCTTCGCCAAGAATTTCGAACAACGATAAGTCTTGCCATAAAAATCCTCACGACAGATATACTCTGTACATGAACTACCCTGATGGCTATTCATCCTCAGTAGAAGGCAAGAACAAGAGATATGTAACACTGAGGCAGTCAACAGACGCGAGCGGTGTAGTAGTGAGGTATTTCCTCTTGTAACAGATGGCCTCAGGTAGTGCCAGGGGCGCTGCTCCTCAGCCAAGTGTGTGTGTGTGTGTGTGTGTGTGTGTGTGTGTGTGTGTGTGTGTGCAGTAGTTCAAGGCCAGGCGGACCACAGCTCAGCCAAACCCTTCCCTGGCTACGTTCATCTTGACAACTGTGAGATGCCTCACGCCTTCAGCAGCGCTTTAAACACGACAGTGGTATAGCCCTTGTCTACAACGGTACATCCTTCAAGCATGACGCCGCAACCCTTAACCACGACGGTACAATCCGTGGGTAAGGTTGTACAACCGCTGAGTACGACCGTGCAGCCCTTAAGCACGACGGCACATCACTTGAGCATGACGTGCAACCCTCAAGGACGACGGTACGATCCCTGATTAAGGTGGTACAACCGCTGAGTACAATGGTACAGCCCTTGAGCACGACGCTACAGCCCTCCAGCTCGAAGGTACAGCACTCAAGTACGACGGTACAGCCCTTGACCACGACGGTACAAGCCTTGGGTATGAAGGCCTGACCTTGTTAGGGAACACTGTAATACCATCGTGCCCAGGAGTCGTGCCGTGGTGAAGAGAGGTTGTCCCACAGTTGCCACACACACTAACCACACCCGCTTATATACAAGACCAATTCATAATAACTACTACATGCGTACCACATCGGTAAAGCAAAATATCATGAAAAATACTATTCCATCTTCAATACGACAAAATGACAAACACACGTAACAAAAACAATAACGACTCCATGCATTAATAGTAGATTATAAGTACAATATACTCAGTTTCAAGTGAGGCCTGGTTGATGTCAGGCCAACCAATTGCTGATTTCAACTCAAAGTAGAAGAAGACGAAGAGGAAGAGGAAGAAGAAGAAGAAGAAGAAGAAGAAGAAGAAGACAAAGAAGGGTTCATTCTTCTGGACGTCCCAGACCCGACGATACGCTTATGGAATTGCGATTTCCAGGCCTCGCACAGGTGCAAACAATGACAGAATCATAACGGTATATATCTAATTTCCCCCCAAACATCGGTACTGCTAACGCACACATACAGAGCCAACGGAGCAACGGCTGAGTGTTGAGTTGTTGCCCCAAACACACAGCTCTCCCCTTTTCTCTACGAGTCGGTTAGGTCCTCAAGGTATTCGCCCTGCATAGCAGAAACATAAAGATGATAACTGCTTTGCAATTCATACATCTTCAAACAGCTATTCTCCAAGGTCACACACACTCCTCAATCGCGGAGACGCGTACACTGGTGTCTCCAAGGCTACCAGGTCACCATAAGGTGAGGCGTTCCCCCCTCCACACACACACACACACACACACACACACACACACACACACACACACACACACACACACTTACGAGCACCGGTAGGAGAGAAAGACCTGGTGTTCGTCAGGCTCGATGAAGAATGGCTGTCGATCACACGCGACAAAATGCATTGTCTCCACTGCCAACGTCAGATGACACACGGGAGGACACTGCGGCCACAGAAGCCGTTGATACTCGAACATTGGCCACTGTATATGTGCCACAGATCACACGGGGGATGAAGTGTGTGTATGGGGCCCCCTCACACTCCCATCCCAGGACGTCGTTGACAAAACACACACACACACACACACGCATCCTGTGTTACCAAACCTCTGCTCAGTAAAACATCAAGTAAACCTCACATACTTATACTATCAGGTAAACCTCATATACATATACTATCAGGTAACCTCTCTGCTACATACAGCATCTGGTAAACCTCTGCCACATACAGTATTAGGTAAACCCTCTCCTACAGACATCAGGTAAACCCTCAGCTACATACAGTATTAGGCAAGCCTCTAATATATACAGTAAAAAGTAAACTTCAGCGACATACAGTATCAGGTAAAACCTCTGCCACATATAGTAACAGGTAAACCTCTGCTACATATAACATCAGGTAAACCCCTCGCTCTCCTACATGTATAGTATCAGGCAAGGGGGCTACCTGGGCAAATGCACCTCGGGCAGTCGCTCATTATCATGGCAGAGGAACTAGTTTTTGCCAGGCAGAGACGAGGAGTGACACAGGTATCACCAGAATGCGCCATGATGTATTCAGTACGTGTCCAGCAAGACCTCCACTACCCCCGAGCTGGCTATCTACATACCCAGTGTATATATATGTATGTATATATATATATATATATATATATATATATATATATATATATATATATATATATATATATATATATATATATATATATATTATTATCTTATTATACTTTGTCGCTGTCTCCCGCGTTTGCGAGGTAGCGCAAGGAAACAGACGAAAGAAATGGCCCAACCCACCCCCATACACATGTATATACATACGTCCACACACGCAAATATACATACCTACACAGCTTTCCATGGTTTACCCCAGACGCTTCACATGCCTTGATTCAATCCACTGACAGCACGTCAACCCCGGTATACCACATCGCTCCAATTCACTCTATTCCTTGCCCTCCTTTCACCCTCCTGCATGTTCAGGCCCCGATCACACAAAATCTTTTTCACTCCATCTTTCCACCTCCAATTTGGTCTCCCTCTTCTCCTCGTTCCCTCCACCTCCGACACATATATCCTCTTGGTCAATCTTTCCTCACTCATTCTCTCCATGTGCCCAAACCACTTCAAAACACCCTCTTCTGCTCTCTCAACCACGCTCTTTTTATTTCCACACATCTCTCTTACCCTTACGTTACTCACTCGATCAAACCACCTCACACCACACATTGTCCTCAAACATCTCATTTCCAGCACATCCATCCTCCTGCGCACAACTCTATCCATAGCCCACGCCTCGCAACCATACAACATTGTTGGAACCACTATTCCTTCAAACATACCCATTTTTGCTTTCCGAGATAATGTTCTCGACTTCCACACATTCTTCAAGGCCCCCAGAATTTTCGCCCCCTCCCCCACCCTATGATCCACTTCCGCTTCCATGGTTCCATCCGCTGCCAGATCCACTCCCAGATATCTAAAACACTTCACTTCCTCCAGTTTTTCTCCATTCAAACTCACCTCCCAATTAACTTGACCCTCAACCCTACTGTACCTAATAACCTTGCTCTTATTCACATTTACTCTTAACTTTCTTCTTCCACACACTTTACCAAACTCAGTCACCAGCTTCTGCAGTTTCTCACATGAATCAGCCACCAGCGCTGTATCATCAGCGAATAACAACTGACTCACTTCCCAAGCTCTCTCATCCCCAACAGACTTCATACTTGCCCCTCTTTCCAAAACTCTTGCATTCACCTCCCTAACAACCCCATCCATAAACAAATTAAACAACCATGGAGACATCACACATCCCTGCCGCAAACCTACATTCACTGAGAACCAATCACTTTCCTCTCTTCCTACACGTACACATGCCTTACATCATCGATAGAAACTTTTCACTGCTTCTAACAACTTGCCTCCCACACCATATATTCTTAATACCTTCCACAGAGCATCTCTATCAACTCTATCATATGCCTTCTCCAGATCCATAAATGCTACATACAAATCCATTTGCTTTTCTAAGTATTTCTCACATACATTCTTCAAAGCAAACACCTGATCCACACATCCTCTACCACTTCTGAAACCACACTGCTCTTCCCCAATCTGATGCTCTGTACATGCCTTCACCCTCTCAATCAATACCCTCCCATATAATTTACCAGGAATACTCAACAAACTTATACCTCTGTAATTTGAGCACTCACTCTTATCCCCTTTGCCTTTGTACAATGGCACTATGCACGCATTCCGCCAATCCTCAGGCACCTCACCATGAGTCATACATACATTAAATAACCTTACCAACCAGTCAACAATACAGTCACCCCCTTTTTTAATAAATTCCACTGCAATACCATCCAAACCTGCTGCCTTGCCGGCTTTCATCTTCCGCAAAGCTTTTACTACCTCTTCTCTGTTTACCAGAGAGAGAGAGAGAGAGAGAGAGAGAGAGAGAGAGAGAGAGAGAGAGAGAGAGAGAGAGAGAGAGAGAAAGAGATTTTTTTGAATGTTAAGTTTATAGAGAAACTATATCGTGTGAGGCACGTCTACAAATACATATATGTAAATCTCTTGAGCACATATGCCTGTATTCTAATCATATCCTTACAATCTGTAGTAATCACATGTCTATTCTATATATTTTCTGCAACCGAGGTGAAAAAGAGCAAACTCCAGGTGTGAGGCGAGGTGAGGGATGAGCACAGCGTGTTATGCACTATAGCTGGCAGTGCGGGCCACCGCCACACCATACACAACAGCAGTAAGCAGGTTGGGCCCTACATCTCACCATACGCATCAGCAGCAGGGATGGCGGGCCCCACACCTCACCATACGCACCAACAGCATGCAGAGCGGGCCCCACACCTCACCATACACACGCTCCTCAGATCAATATACTCCCAGCTGCCTCACTTCCCATGCGTCCGGCAGCGACAACAGGCTGCATGCGGTGCATGGCTTGCAGCCCGTCCACTGGTGGCGGGTCAGCGGGAGCAGACGGAGGTGAGACACGGAGGCACAAGGGCCAGGTGTGCCCTGCTGCAGGTGTCACATTATCACCCCACGCCCACCACCTCACGGGCAATATTATAAAACACGCAGCACCGAGGGATGTCATAGAGATGCGCCTGGCCTCACCCACAACACCACATTATCCGTATAAACCAAGTGAAAACGTCAATTACCAGCCATTCATGGAGTAAATATCTCCCATGTGAACCTCAGTGCTGGACCAATTTACGAGAGGCCAGCCTTCATAAACTAGCCAGGTGGTGGCGCGGCAGGGTGCCCACAGAAAAACAGTTGGGATCCTTACACGCCATGGCCTCACCCCGCGCCCTCTGTACCACGCCTCACCGCGCCAGCTAGGGTTACGCCTCAACCCCGCGCCACCAGCAGCAGCCCAATGCTTCAGCAGCGGCCACAGATCAGCCATGTGCAAATAAACCTCATGAGGACGTTCGATTATAAATCAGAAAATACGAGGGTTCGTAGCAATGACGGACGAAATGGACACCTGATGGTCTGTGAAGAGGTTACTTGCTGGGGTGAGAGGGGGGCAGTGTGAACATGAGGAAAAGCCAGGTAAAAGCAGCAGGGAACTGTAGAGTCCTTTGGAGTGGAAAGTTCTTCGACGAGCCTCTACTGTCAATGATTCAACCTCACCAAGGGTGACACTCCCACTCGCGGAGTCAGTCCAGTAACACTAATGTGTGTGTGTGTGTATACATATATATATATATATATATATATATATATATATATATATATATATATATATATATATAATAAGGGGGGGGGGGGATTATCCCAGCCCTCCACTCGGAACTCCTAACAGGAAGTCTTGAGGCAGCGCCACCTCCCTCACACACACGTCCAATTCCATAAGAGGGTCCGACAAGGCGAGTCTCCCACACCATAACTGAGTATCATGTCCACGCTGACCATCTTAATGATATCCTGCACAAGGGGAAAAGCTGGCTGTGCTGCGGCATATATTGGCAGAAGGAACCGCGTCTCAAGGAGTTATGGTTACGTCTGCATACAGAGTGTGATTCCATCTTAATACACTGGGTGTATATTTTTCATATACAGTGGGATTTGGGGTTTTATCTTCATCAACAGAGTTTTTATATGCATATATAGTGCGGTTATATCTGCATAGATGGTGTGATTTTATTTGCATCCACAGAGTGGTTTTATCTGCATACATCGTGGTTTAATATTCATACATAACGCAGATTTATCTAAGATAGCTTGGTTTTATCTGCAAACACATTGTATACTTATAAAGCATACACAGTTTGATTTTACCGGCATATATAAAGTGTGGTTTTATTTTCCTTCACTGAGTGTTTTTATCTGCGTATGTAGTGTGGTTTTAACTTCGTACATAGTTTGGTTCTATCTTCCTACATAGTGTATTTTTATCTGTAGGCATAGTCTGGTTTTATCTGCATATGTAGTATGGTATTTATCTTCATACATAGTGTGGTTTTATCTTGATGCAGAGTGTGGGATTAACCTAATACACCTGTGGTTTTATCTTCATACATAATGTACTTTTAATTCAATACGTAATGTGCTTTTATCTGCATATATAGTGTTGTCTTATGTTTAGTTTGGTTTTATCTTCATACATAGTGTGAGGTCAACCTCATACACAGTGTAGTGTTCTCCTCATACATAGTATGGTTTTATCTGTGTACACAGTCGCCACAATGGCGACAGCGCACTGTTCTTCATTCTAAGAATACACGTTATGAACATAAGTCGGTGCTGAACACACACTCCTCCATCCTTCCCCTCAGTGATGTTCTGCTGGAACTACAGAACAGCTGTCCAGAACTGGCCCAGTCACGAAATAATTCCCTGCTTCAATGCTGTTTACTGTGGGAGGCTGCTGCCCTCTTCAATTCTGTGGGTCTTACAAAGATATTAAGGAAATATAGAACATGAACATCGCCAGTTGACAGAATTCGTGCAATGGGCCATATTGATTACAGTAATGCCTCTCTGGGGAGATGTTTACAACCCCAAGCACGACAACTTCCACCGTTCTCCACATGATGACCCGGTCTTTGACCTGACCTCTACTACGGGGTCTGGTCAAAGGTGACGCTCTCCTACCCACAAGGATCGTACCGTCCAGCTCAGAGGAAGTAAGTACCGTCACGCGTAACGATCGTACTTTCGTGCCCGAGGGTTGTACCGTCGTGCTCAAGGATCGTATCGACGTGTTCAAGAACAGTACCGCTGTAGTCAACGATCGCATCGACGTGCTCAAGGATCGTACCATCGTACTCAAGAGATCGTATCGTCGTACTCAAGTACCGCACCTTCGTGCTCAAGGACCATACTGTCCTGCTCAGGGATCGTATCGTCGTACTCAAAGACCGTACCGTCGTGCTCAAGGACAGTACCGTCGTGCTCAAGGACAGTACCGTCGTGCTCAAGGACAGTACCCTCGCGCCAGGGGGTTAAAGTACAACCAGCTCTACACTAGAGCTGCTATACTCCGCACCATCGCCATAGCTCGACAACCCATAAAGTGCTGTACCGCCACCAGACAAGCACTGCCGTGTCACACTGGCATCTTAAAAACGACAGCTAGATATCCCGGGACGTTCGTGCATTATTCTATCAGCTGTCATCGCCTTGGTTACGAGCGATGGTTAATCTTACGAAGCATGACGGTATAATCCATTTAGGGTCAGGTGAAAGTGTACGATATCATACCTACAAGTCGTACCGTCCAGAACAATGGGGCTTTAAGAAAAAAAAAGTGGAGTTGTCGAATTGTTATCAGTCTGGAGGAGACCTGGAGACAAGCTGTGTGGGGGCATGTTTACTGCTGTATTAGTACCGGTTCACTGCTACAGTGATGAGGTGCGGCTTGCTCCCTGACCCCCTCCCTAACACTGTGTAGGCCCCACTACCCCACACCACCTGCCTGGCCCCACACACACCACCGGACGTCCACCTCATCCAACCTCTCCTCCTGAATTACGATGTCCTGACACCACCACCACCACCACTACCCTCCTCGTCAACCACAACCAGTCAGCTGGAGGCAGGGGACGAAGGAGGAGAGTAACCAGTGCATACTGATGGAGGTAGGCGAGGTGCCTTGATGAAGGTGGGAGGAGAGGGTGAAGTTCCCTGCTGGTGATGGGAGGAGAGGGTGAGAGTGAAAAGCCATGCTGATGGTGGGAGGCAAGGCTGAAGTTCCCTGCTGGTGGTGGGAGGTGAAGTGCCCTGCTGATGGTGGGAGATGAGGGTGATGGTGAAGAGCCATGGTGACGGTGGGAGGAGTGGTGCCCTCCTGATGGAGGAAAGCAACGTGCCTTGCTGATAGTGGGAGGCGAGAGTAAGTTGCCCTAGAGAGAGAGAGAGAGAGAGAGAGAGAGAGAGAGAGAGAGAGAGAGAGAGAGAGAGAGAGAGAGAGAGAGAGAGAGAGAGAGAGCACTAGTAAGGGTGGGATACCCTGCCGATGGAGGGAACAGAGGGTGAGGTGCCCTGCTCATGGAGTGAGGCGAGAGTGAGGGTAAGGTATCTTGCTCATGAAGGGATGTGAGATACCCTGCAGATGGAGGGAGGCGAAGGTGAGGTGCCTTATTGATGGAGGGAGGCGAGAGTGAGGGTTGAGGTGCCCTGCAGATGGAGAGAGGCGAGAGTGAGAGTGAGGTGCCCTGATGATGGAGGGAGGTGAGAGGGTGAGATGCCCTGGTAATGGAGGGAGGGGAGAGAGGTGCCCTGGTGATGGAGGGAGGCGAGAGTGAGGCGCCCTGGTGATGGAGGGAGGTGAGAGTGAGGTGCCCTAGTGACGGAGGAAGGCGAGGGTGAGGGTGGGGTGCCCTGCGCATGATGGAGGCGGTGGCATTAGTGTTGCCCCGCGGTCATCACCACCACCATCAGGTCAGGGCAGTTTTTGCCCCTAACGTTAGCGTGGAGTTTACAGGCAAAAATGGTGGTACTGCAGATGGGTGGGGAGATTCGCCTGGCGGATCCTGTACCGTTGCTGGGGCGGCGCACACAATGACCCTCACAACTCTTTACGTGGGAGACGCAGCAACCTGCTAAAACCGGAGTGAAGAGAGGAACATAAAGTAAGACATTAAATGTTACAACTGTATCATTGCTGAGGTCGTATCTGCTGCGAGAGACGACGGTTTCTACTGATCAAGCAAACACCACTGGCACTATGCCAGCCGCTGATCCCACGGCAACATATTCATGCTGCTTGTGGTCATTACAGAGGCAGGTGGTAGGCTGGGGTACTGTTGTGACAAGGAAGTGCACCACATGATGATAACGAGAGAGCGAGCGAGAGACCTTTGGTGGGGGTAGGCGACCTGGAAGCCCGCGCTGTGACCCAGCCCCAGGCTCTGGTTGACCTCCCAACCCCAGATGTTGCAACACGAAGCCCCGTCAGTCGCCTAAAAGACATGGGTCTCCCGTCTGGCTGGATAACGCCGGACGTTCCTTTCGTACCATCATCCTGGACCCCAGGCGTCCACGCTCCCATCCCTGGCGCCCCCCAATCCTACTCATCTCATGCCCTCCTGCAACTACCACTCCTACCATCCTCACTACCAAGCCCACGTCCTCCTGTGACCACCGCTCCTACCATTCTGGCTACCAGCCACTGACTGCTCCACCCATCACCACGCACATGCCTGGCGGTCTCAACACCACTAACAGTACTCTCGATCCTGCTTGAACGGTTCACGCCTGAGACCCAACGCCCCCACCAGGATATGAACACTTAGCGTCAGCACCCATAAACTGTGGCGATCTAGACCTGAGCTGCCTTACATCTGCACGCGGACGGCTGTAAACAGGACAAAACAACGCTCGACTGGCCAACAATGATCCACACATCCATGTGGGTTAATCTCTCTCTCTCTCTCTCTCTCTCTCTCTCTCTCTCTCTCTCTCTCTCTCTCTCTCCTTTCAATATATCTACATATCAATTACCTTTTAAACACACTCACACACTCACACAAACAAACAACACACACACACACACACACACACACACACACACACACACACACACAACACACACACACTCGCCAACAATGTAAATATGAACATGATCGTAACCCCGCCACACTACATAGCATACACAACACGGCTCCTCCAGGGGAACAGGTTGGGCGTCAGTTCCACAAACTTGGGTCAGGAATCACTGTATAAACGAACGTGGTGATCATGTGTAACTGACCATAGTCCAGCACTGAGGCGTCTCGTCACCTTCCAAGACGACAGTGTATAAGACAGGCAAACAGACTCTACACACACACACACACACACACACACACACACACACCGAGTATCAAACGATACACAGAAATGCCAAGACGATTATGTCACTTTCTCAAACGTGTGAGAACATACTACACACTACAGACTCGAATGTGTTAACGGTGACTAATAACATGGATGAATTTCGCGTATAACCCCTACGTACACCTGCTCATACAGTCAGACGTCGCGCTATACGGCTGCCCACTCTGTAAGTGAAGCGCCGTGGTGCAAGGCATCATCTCCTGCAGCACAGTGACAGCATACAAAACCAACCCCTTGAGCAGCACACACACACCATCAGCCACACACACACAGGCCAACCCTCACCCACCTGGCAACAGACCCAACCAATTTGGAATAACGTAAGAGATATGAATTTCACAAGTCATGTACACGTACATTTAATATGCAACGTCACTAACTCAAACACTCCAGTCGCGGGCCATAACTTAATCGAAATATATTCAAACATGGTCACCATGCTAATACAACACATCAGGTAACACCACAAGGGGTGAATTTAACAAATTCAGTGTCAACAGTTAATGTATACAGTGGGCGGATATAAACAGTGGACTATCTGCGTTACGATGGGTATCACCAGTGGAGTGGCAGCACCTTCGAAAGATGCCCGGAAAGGTCTGGACACATAGACGCACCAAGCACGCCCAAGACACGTACCAGAGAAAACGAATGCAAAAGGCCCAGACCGGAATCCGCAAGGCGCGCTCTCTCTAAGGCAGAAAAAATGCAGACTTTTAAAGGCCGCAGCTTCCTTAACAAAGAATAATTAATTTCAAAAATTAAGTAAAAACCATACCTTCTACCAAGAACTTCACCTATCACTTGCCGCTTGAGAACAAAAGATGACACATACACAGATGGAAGCAGATTAACCTAAATAGTGAAGAAGCAATGGGAATAAGTGTTATGGATTAAAGAATAATCAGCCTTGCGATTCGGCAATCCAAATGTCCTCTTCATTATCCCTCCGCCTCCCTCCCGTGCAGACACACACAGCTGGGGTCGTCCTCATATTATGACAGACCAGAGACGTCGATGATGCACTCAGGACCAGATTCCTGGAACTCGGCCATCACAAGAAAATGCAAATACCAGAAGCACGGACGTCAAACATCCACTCGAGAGAGACTGCACAGACCGAGGCATCTTCCCAGATACGACTAAAATTGAAGTATTTCAGTAATAGAAAAAAAAAAAACTGGCCGTGGATATGTCCACCAACCAGTCACTAGATGTATTTGCGAGTCGTCAAAAACAAACAGACTGACTTCCCACCATCATTTTACAAGCTCCAGAGTGACACATGCTTCTCTCAGCTGCTCGGTCACTCCAACAGAAGTGTGGAGGTACTGAAGAACCATCAAAATGCTCATACGATATAAACACGATCTCCCAAAGCCCCCGAAAACTGTGACCAAGGTGTCAACAAACTCACAAACCGTAAACAGAGGCATTACCAGCGCCTCTACAGGAAAACAGTATATTCCCCCTTAAGTCATATTTCCACACCTACTCTTTCACGTTCTCATATCTAATACAAAGGCAAACACAAAGCCTCGTGTAGGTCCATCAAGTGTAGGTGATAATATGATAAGACCAAACAACGATCGTAGATGAACCATGTCTTCCAGCATGTCACTAAAGATAACAAACACACACAGTCATTCTGCTTATATATCATAATGGGTAAGGCGGGATGAGGGAAAAACTCGTACAGTGAGGCACAGACACCAACAAACATCATTATACCACACTGAGGAAGTGTAAGTATAAAAAAAAAAATGATCCAGAGCGAACTTTTCTGATGACCTTTTCTGCAGTGTGCACCAGAGATAAACCGTTGCCTCTTAAACATTAGATGGTCCGCTGGATACTGCGAACAGATACGACGAGGGACAAAAACCTTTCATACCATTCTTCAATTACGGTGCGCTGAAGTCACGTTCCAAGGCGTGATAAGTTGTCGTTAGGAAATATGCTGAGATCACCCACTGGCCGCTATCACTCAGGTAAAGAATTAAAAACTACTGGGAATGTCTTAAAGCATTCTGGTTCCTAGTCTCAGAACCGCAAATACGAAAGATATATCTTTATTTTTACCCGACTGCCTTCCCGTTTTGGTAGCGTCAGGAACGAACAATGGCTCCTATTTGCACACATCCAGTCTAGAACTGTCATGTATAATCCAGATCGGTTTTGTCTTTGATCTACAAAAAGAATATAATTCTCGAGTGACATGAACCACCTAAATACTTTACGAAAAAAAAAAGTGTACACATCCGGGAGTCTAAAAATGTCCAGTTCATTACCCACATGTATTGAAAACATTATGGACCGCCTACAAGAGAAATTCAGTTTCTTTGTTTTTTGTTAGTCGAGACGGTACGGGCAATTGAGGCCCTAATCAAGGCCATCCCATTAACGCTATATAAATATATGTTTATATACCCTAGCCTGAGGCAGGTACCCATTTTCTCGACCAGCCCCTAAAAATGAATGAACAGCTGGGTTGACTGTGGACCGACTAGCCACAACCAGGACTCGTACTTATATGGTCGACCCTGGACGGCCCATGAATGCGTTACGGTCAGGACCAGAAACCGCTACAACACGGAGGACGGCTGAGTACAAAATGTAGCTAACCGAGCAGGCTGTGGAAGCCAAGGTCAGCCTCCCACGTCCCCCGTCAGGTGAACGAGAGACACGATGAGGAGTTTAGTCACTTTGTTTACGGGAATCAGCTGTTTACTGACAGGCGGGCTTACTGCACCACCTGGTCTACCGTGTGGCTCACATCTGGTTACTATTTCCATGTCAAGGTAACATTAACCCCATCAGTGCGACATTATACGACCTCTCAGCACAACGGTACGAACCCTGGATATGACAGTCTGGCAAAGCTTTGTCCTCACCCTTCAGGATAGTACAAAATAGGGCCAAAAGCCATTTCACTATGCCTAAGGGTCGTATAGTCTTGCTAGAGGTTGGTCAATATTCCAACCATTAATGCAATTTTGCTGAACCTGTTGCCTAACCTATCAGTGGTCGAAGAGATGAACGGATGAATGGTCATCATCAATTTACTTCCTACGTAACTGATGGCCAACTGCATCTGCTTGTTACACGACTGATAACAAAATGATGAGCGACTGCCTTACTGATGCAGAGGGGTGGAGAGATGTTCAAGAAAAGGCAATCATAAAAGTGTTGTCTACAAATGTCTGTAGCCAGACAATCAGCGCACGAAATAATACGTCGAGGAGGCAGCATCCAACCCTCCTTACAAGGTTCTCTACGTAGCATTAATGTTCCATATAAGGACTGAAAGACCGCTCGTTCATAATGTTGCCCACACTTTTATCAAAGAAGTGTTGTGTGTGTGTGTGTGTGTGTGTGTGTGTGTGTGTGTGTGTGTGTGTGTGTGTGTGTGTGTGTTCCAAACAAAAGGCGTTCATGAAGTGTAAACATCTGAATATATCCGAGTCAATATTTCTAATAATAATAATATCAATATCAATAATAATAATAATAATAATAATAATAATAATAATAGGGGAGAAAGAATACTTCCCACGTATTCCCTGCGTGTCGTAGAAGGCGACTAAAAGGGGAGGGAGCGGGTGGCTGGAAATCCTCCCCTCTCGTTTTTTCAATTTTCCAAAAGAAGGAACAGAGAAGGGGGCCAGGTGAGGATGTTCCCTCAAAGGCCCATTCCTCTGTTCTTAACGCTACCTCGCTGACGTGGGAAATGGCGAATAGTACGAAAGAAAGAAAGAAAGAACAATAATAATAATAATAATAACAATAATAATAATAATAATAATAATAATAATAATAATAATAATAATAATAATAATAACAATTATAATAATCAACGGTTTATTGAAATGGCAGCAATAAAAAGTTGGCTATAAAACAGACGGTCTTTAACCATATATCAAAGTGGTGCTCAATATGTAGACCACTGATGATGATGATGATGCTGACGATGGGCCAGCTTTTGCGGTGGTGTGTACGAGGCGGGATGGGGCTCGATGTGGTGTTGTGGTTCGGATCTGGCTTGTGAGCGTGGTGCGTGACTGTAACAAAGGACGTCTCGAGGAGTGAATACGGAGCAACGAGAAGAATATGCGCCTCACTGTTCCGTGTGCCCGCCACCACCGCTCGCGAGGTTGAGGGATCTTAAATGTTGCACTGGCGAACGATGCATCCTCATGGAGGCCACGCCTGCTTCTGACTGGTGATGGGATCATGACAGTCACGACTGCAAACTGTAACACAGTCATCATCGCATGACGCTACACCATGTGTAACAAACCCTCCAGCCCACCATAAGCCAAGTGTCTGAATGAGGTTGAAAGGCCAGACCAGAGGAGCTGTAAAACCTCCTCCTGCAGTAGAGGTGCTCGGTGAGAGTCATCGTATGAGGGCAAACTATCTCAGGACGTGGTGTCTAAAGGGTCTCAGGGCCAGTACCTGTCACGCCCTTGTCACGGTGTCTGGCAGGCACATGTGGCAGACGCTGGTGGTGCCATCCCGAAGTACCGACCCGTGAGAGTGTCGTCACCCTTGGTGGAGGAGGAAGATGTCTGGTTCAACAAGGTGGTCCCTGGCACAAATGGCCAGACGTTAGCCTCAACCGTCCAGCCGCGACCCCGACATAACACCATTAGCAGCGTCGCCAGCGGTACGTTTGCGTGGTGCCGGCACGACTGATAATGGTCCAGACAGTTACTGGCTGGGTTAAAACACCAGGGGCGTATGCATGTCTATGGCCCAAAGACCATGAAAAAAAAACTTAATAACGACGAAACAATATATGAACGCTGAGTGGAGGACACAAGGACGAACAAGTACGTGAAAGTGAGCGAAAAAAAAGAGTAAGATGTCACCCACAAGAGTATCAACCCACAGTTTGAAGAGAGGAGTAGACACCAGCTGCTCACGTGTGTCACTGAGGTTTTACTGGCACTGGTGGAGACATGACATGCCCCTTATGCCGCCCACACACACACACACACACTCACACACGCATACTTGTGTACTCTGAGAGGCATCCATATCTTCCTCTCCTCAGTACAACGTCTCCAGACGACTGTGTGAATTAAGATAAAAGCCCTCAGGCTCTGGGAGAAGTGTCATGTGTAAGTGATATCTTACTACTCAAACGAGCTTGTGTTGCGCTAAGCTACCCTGACCCTAACCTTCTCTTCTGCTCTGTCTAGACTTAAAACACCGTCATCCATTTATAAGGAATGAGAACCACGTACACAGAGAGACACAAGACGTCCTCCCTGAGGCACGGGCACAAAACTACCCCGGGCCAGGTTAAGGGACCCGTGAGGCTGAGAAACACAATAAACACTCCATAACAAAGCGAGATAAAAGGCAGCTTGCGGCCACAGGAGGACAGCTTTGTCAACAGGACGAAGGGAATGTCTGGTGCCTCACTGGCGGCAGGTAGTACAGTGCAACACTCACCAGTCAACGGGCGCTCAGCACCTGCCCATCAGCATCTACGTAGTCACATAGAAACTCGATCCGTCTGTACTACGTCATGGTAACTAACAACCATATCCACAACCAGACGCTGGTCCTCTGTGGAACATCATTGTAATCAACAACCATATCACCATCACACACTTGCCCTCTGCGCCACGCCATGATAACTTAACAACCATATCCAAATCTGTCCCACGTCATGGCTTCAACCATACCCACCATCAAACATGGAGCAGAGGCAGAATAATAACCATATCCACCAGAGAGGTTCGCTCCACCCACAGTCCCTCCTCACAGTTACCCAAAACCCGAACATATCATCCAGGCGTTACAGACAAATGCCTGCTTGTAAAACCCAAGCACTGAGTGCGGACGAACGACAGGGCGGGCAGGTGCAGCATGTGTGATCAACACCTGTCAGTGGGAGGGGAGTGCTCCTACTGATGGGTAAAGGATGGTCGGGGCAGCAGAGGAAAACAAAATATTTACGTGGTAGACGAGGCGCAAGACTTGGCAGCTAAGCGAAGGGGACACCAGTGCCTGAGATGTGAGTTAACTTTACTCCCTCTGTTCAGTGCAGCCATCACCAGCACACTGCTATTTCAAACCCCATTCTCAGGATTACAAAAATGCAATAAATTAATCAAATAATACACAAAACCAACAAAAAACAGATAAGGAAAACAGTGAAAAGATTATATATATATATATATATATATATATATATATATATATATATATATATATATATATATATATATATATATGTGAACCATATCTCCCGCTTCATACATTCCAGCCTTTGAGGGTGACCTCGTAAATCTACACTGCCCAGGCTGGCACTACAGCCTCGAGCCAGACGCACGATAACACAGGCATCCCAAAAGATTTTTTCCTGCCGCCGGTCTACTGGCATGAGTGGTAGTACCATGTGCTGCTCATCACGGGCCCGAGTCCGCCCCCGCCCGCCTCTCGTCGTCACGCTCCCGTAAATCCGTCGACGACTCGACCATAATAATTGATGGTTGACAGATATAATGACCTCGTTCAGGCACGCAGCTCCCACCCTGGGATGGTGTTAATAATGACCTGAACGTCTCATCCTGACGGAAAATAAACTGTTCCAAGTATCTTACCAAGATCTTCCACGACTTGGGAACTTGAATTCCTTCCTTGGCGCCACTTGTACATATCCACGCCCTGAGGCGTCAAACATGAACATCAACTTACTGGTCTCCTGGCAAAACCTACACACTGTATTATGAGGTCTTAATAAAACCCCAGCATCTCAGAGAACATGCGAACACCCGTGAACACGACGATTACATCCTCCTAAGCGTACTACCACCACCAGACCAGGCTGGCCAGGATGTGATAGCTACTTAGGCCTTCGACGAGCCGTCGTCTCGAACAGCCTGTCTGAGCAAGAGGAGAGCAACAGGGGAGGTTGGTGTGTCGCGTTTAACCTGACACACACACACACACACACACCATCTGGTCACAACTACATCTCTCAGTATTCACGGTCAACGACAAATGGTCAATATCTGCACTCCCACGCGTTTACCAATATGTCAAAAAAATTTTGGGCGTCTAGTCAATATCAAAAGCCAATGATGATCGAACTTTATCATATAAATGATGTAAATTCACTCATCATTTGTGACCAGATTATCAAATGCAACATCCCTTTAGCTTAACGGTACAACCCTTGAGCACGACGGGACGACGAACCTTGAATATGACGGTACGACACTTGGAAAAATTACATTATATATATATATATATATATATATATATATATATATGAGTGGGGGGCTGGAAATCCTCCCCTCTCGTTTTTTTTTTAATTTTCCAAAAGAAGGAACAGAGTGGGGCCAGGTGAGGATATTCCAAAAAAGGCCCAGTCCTCTGTTCTTAACGCTACCTCGCTAACGCGGGAAATGGCGAATAGTTTAAAAGAAAGAAAAAAAAAAAAAAAAATATATATATATATATATATATATATATATATATATATATATATATATATATATATATATATATATATATAAATCCCCATCAAAGGCCTACGACTGGGACGATTATGATCATGGAGGCGGTTATACCACCTGGACAGCGAACTAAATGTTGCTCGCCCAGCAATGTCAGCTGTCTGAACGTAGTACAGCAAGGAACCTAGAAGGGACTGTGTGTGTGAATATATAATACGTCCAAGATATATTACAATGATGGATGTGTGTGCGATATATAGTAGGGGATGATTGCCTGTGGGACATGGGTTTCGGGGCAGACCTGAGTGTGAGACATATATAAGGAGAGGGATGTGTGTGAAACATATATTTGGGGATGGATGTGTATGAGACACAGAAGGTGGCTTTTTGTCAGGGATGGATATTTCTGAAACATATGTGTTGGATGTGTAAAGGCGTGGAGTGTGTGTGTGTGTGTGTGTGTGTGTGTGTGTGTGTGTGTGTGTGTGTGTGTGTGTGTGTGTGTGTGTGTTTTAGGGGACGAATGTCTGAGAGAGAAACATTAAGGGGTAAACATCTGGAATATATATATCAGAAAGTAGAATATTACGGGGTGAATGTGTGACACACATACTAGAATGTGTATATGAGACATATACCAGGGCTGGCTTCACGTATATGTATCCACCTTACCTCCACATCACAGTATCCCTGATCCACATTAAAAAACAGCGTTGCCTAAGTTATGAAAAGCCCTAAGCACCTCCTCTCGGCAGACGTCGGTCTGACACTAACGCTTCCAACTTTTCTAACAACATCCAGGTCGCACTTTCAAAAACAAACGCGTGCAACAAGGCCTTTGTTTAAACGACGATCCCAGCGCTGAACAGAATAAGTAATCACCCTGATGACTCAGTGCTGTAAAAAAAGAAACCGATAATAATAAAAAAAAAATAATAGTAGTAATAATAATAATAATAATAATAATAATAATAATAATAATAATAATAATAATAATGATAATAATAATGATAATAATAATAATAATAACAACAATGATAATATTACTACTACTACTACTACTACTACTAATAATAATAATAATAATAATAATAATAATAATAATAATAACAATATTACTACTACTACTACTACTACTACTAATAATAATAATAATAATAATAATAATAATAACAATAATAATAATAGGTACGGAAAAGATGGCCAACCGGAGACGAAGCTAAATTCCAAAGCTATGAAATCAATGTACATGATTTGTGTGTGTGTAGTGGATGATGTTGCCTGTTCCACCCAGTGTGTGTGTGTGTGTGTGTGTGTGTGTGTGTGTGTGTGTGTGTCGCTTTATACAACCCTGTTCTACAAGTGTCTTACCCCATCATCATAATATTACTCATATTCCCTTATCAATCACATTCAAGTATTTCCTCTTCCGTTATAATGATGCCTGGGAGATTAGCTGTCTAAGGTATTGCATTCCATTCAGAGGATGCCCGAAATCGTATAGATGTTAAGGTGTTGTATCCTCTTTATGGGATGCCTTGAAAGCTTTATAATGCTTTAAGGCATTGTAATCTTTTTAAGGGACGGCTGAAAGCTCTTATGCTTTCCGGTGTTGTATGTTATTCATATGACGCCTGGATGAAGTTTCTAAAACTTCGTCTTAAAGCAAGGTGAGCGAGGAACCTACTTCCACGACATGAAAGCGAGATGACCTCCGTCTGCTGCTGGTGTGCTCCCCACAGGCCAGTCTCGGAAGCGGGCGGGCGGGCGGGCGAGGCCGGCCCCGGTGTAACACACACAGGAGGGAGGCAGGCTGCACATCTGGCCGCCCTCGTCCGTGCCAGCAAGACAGGTTTTTATACCGCTGTAGGAACCTTAACATAGCCGGGATGGCGTAGGGCCTTCCACCGCCACCTGACATCACCACTCCTGCTACGCTAGACGAGAAGCGTCGCCCCCCCTACAATACATGTTATTAATAACATATACGGGCCCTCGAGTGTCGTCTCTCCAAAAAAAAACTTTTAAGAGCCGACGGAGGCCTGGCGCGCGCGTCCCCTCTGACTGGGTACCTAGCTATGTCTAAGCGACAGGTCAGCCCCGTGCTATCATGCCGGAGAGTAATCTCAGGTAGTGTGGACAAGATCCTCCATGTGGGAACTAAGCCAGTGACAAGAATCTAAAGTCTAGGATGTACGTGTGAACGCTGGTAACGACGCTGTGTGTGTGTGTGTGTGTGTGTGTGTGTGTGTGTGTGTGTGTGTGTGTGTGTGTGTGTGTATGTGTGTGTGTGTGGGGTGGCCTCTACACACACACACACACACACACACACACACACACACACACACACACACCGAACCTGAACTAACGAGTAAGGGAGTCAGTTATCTCGTGACGGTCTACTAGCCAGTTTTCAGGCAGTGTTGGTGGCGGTGGTAGCCTCAATCTGACGTCCACATGCAGGGATAAGTTACAGACGTGGGACTCCGTCCCATACTCAACCCCTCACATGAGGAGCGATGACACGCGCCAGCCTCACCAGGACAGATCAACCCTCAACACGGGCGACGAATAGGCTTTACCCTTGTGCCTCCCAGTGCCACTGTACTCCACCACGATCACAACTACAATGACCATTACACCTACCATGTGGCCAACAGCCTCCTCACATGATCATCACATCATCGTGTATTATTTCGTGCACCTTCTTAATCAACAGATCACATCATTGTGTATCATGTCGTACTCCCTTACCATTAACAGCACCAAAGTCTTCTTTACATCAACAGTCTCACGAAAAAACCTCACCTAGTAACCCGAGCACTATGAGTCCACAATAGGCTCATTTGCGCTTTTACCACCAGATATATTTCCCATCTCTGCCCAATGACTTCAATGTTGTACGAATGATGACAACGGATACTGTACTTCAGAACCTTTACATTATCTTCCGTAGATCTACAGTCCGCATCCTCCAACAGCCTGACTGAGAAGAAAGAAGACAGCTTGGTCCTCGACCGAGATGTGTGGTCAAGACCTCCGATGCCACTGCGTAAGGTAAGGTAAGGTAAGGTAAGGTAAGGTAAGGTAAGGTAAGGTAAGGTAAGGTAAGGTAAGGTAAGGTGAGGTAAGGTCCAAGACCGTACAACGGAGAGTAAGACCTCCGAAACTATCGAAAAGATACACGTACGGTAAGGTAAAGCCCCAGACTGAGTTATGGGGGCTGAAAACCTCCTAAACCACGGTAAAATATTCGGAACTTAAGGTAAGCTCCTACAGCCAGCAGAGGGGATATATGACCTACGAAACCACAGTAATGTGGTAGGCCGAGCTGCAAGGATACCTTACGATGCCTCCGGAGTTCTCCTACCCTCATGGCTCGGGCCAGAACCAAACTGTCATGTTGCTCCTCACTCCATCAGGCCATTGAAGGCCGCGACCTGTGTGACTACGTCACCACAACACCCTGGCTGGTCACCGTGATGTAGGACAAAAATCTAATGAGAGGCGACACCAACGCTCGTATGTCATTCTGTTGCACTACACAGAACAGAACAATTCGTTCAATAGTGTCCACTATTTCAACAGGAGCCGCTCGATCTCGAGCGTTATATGCTAAAGATTTGGTCAACACAGGTAAATCACACCAAGAACCATAGCCAGTCACTCCATGACCTACAAAAGTTCGAAACACTGTGGCGCACTGCACAAACTCCTGCACAACATCAGACGTGAATAAGAAGTAATGTGATTCTGTATGAAGAGTCCTGGGTGGCACAAGTAATTTGGCGACATGATTCACAGGGATAAAATTATATCAATGACACATGTGCAAAATGAGGCAACAAGGAAAAGATGCAAATGAATGTCAGTAAATATCATACTCTTGTTTGCAGAGCTAAGGTGAACGTCCTCACCTCCCCAAGTAGGGAGTCCAGCTGACCTGTCTCCTTTTTACCCAGGTGGAGGCTAAGCTGTCCTGTCCCATCTACTCCGGTGGAGGCCAGGCTGACCCGTCCGACCTAGCCAGGTGGGGGCTAGACTGACCAGCACCAGGTGGAGGCCAGGCTGACCCGTCCCACCAGACCAGGTGCTGGATGGCTCATCTCTCAAGCTCGTCCCATAACAGCATATGAACCCGAACCTGTGCAGGTGTCGACGCCCCAGCAACAAGATCGCAGACAGTAAGCAATTGTTGCGGTCGTCTCCTCCAAGTTAAGTGTTTAAACACCGTATCTTGTAAATTATATACATCTATCTACACATCCTCTGTCCACTGAGGGATTATATGTATCTATGATAGATATTCATTGTAGATTCAAAGATCCAAAATCATTTCCATACTTCATATCCCGTGATTGCTTCAGTCTCACTTCAACTCTGGCAAAACGGCTACGTATCATATGACTAATACGTTACGTTGAAGCATCGAGGCGATTAGCATACACTGCAAAGCTCGACATATAACGAGCGAAGCCAATGGTGAAACTCGTTAACCTTTAATGTGTTCCTTCTTCACCTCGTCTTGGAGTGATTTTACAACGTGCTGGACAAAACTCATGGAGGACATAAAGACAAATTCGCAGCGGTTATTCTGCCGATGAAGTCTCTTAACTGAAGGGGGTTACACTGAGGACGGATCAAAACCCTAATCTTGCTCGATGGAGGATCGGATCATGAGGCTGAACCCTTGGGGCTTCGTAGTACCTTCTGTGTGTCTACTGAGTGTGTCCGTCCGCAGGAAATGTTGTCAACTTTACAGATGACTGCGAACTTCATTCTTCGTCTCCCTCCAGACGTGTCCTACTATTCTCCGGGTATTACTAAAACTGATCAGTACACAAACCTTACCTTACCTTCCCTCCGGCATACCTTACGGAAGTTTCGGAGGCCCTAGACCACACAGCTCAATCCGAGAACTTACCTGACCTTACGTAGACCTTACGATGGTCTCGGAAGTCCTCTACTTCCCACAGCTGAGCTTGGGACCTTGCCTTACCACACCTCACGAGGGTCTCGGAGGTTTTCTACCATCACAGAGGTCGGTACCCAAAGCTGGCGACAACTCAGGGAGGAAAAGGAGCATCAAAGTTCTTTCATCGGTTATCACCACATCGACAAAGGATCGAGTACTGAGCACACCGATACATAGACCAGAGTAGCAATCATCTTCCTGTAGTGGATGTGCGGTATGTCCTTGACCTGATCAACAACAGCATCCAACCCTACACGCGGCCTGAACATCTGAACATCTTAAGCTCGTTCTATCAAAAGGGTTTCGTGGTGTCTGCTGCTAAGAGTGAAGACTATATCTGATGAAAATCATTTACTCACCGATGTTAACGTCCATTACACCTCCCTCACCAGGGCCTTCACGTGCAGGTAGAGCGTGTAAGGTCTTAGAATGAAGGATCTGGACCACATGAAAGTGGAGGCCAAAATGAAGCTGGACGATTTGACTGACCCCAACCATGGCACAGTCGAGAAGCAGAAGACAAAGAAAAACTAACCAACCAGCAATCATACATCAAAAAAAAAATTATTTTTGAATCATAAATCTGAAATAAAATACACAAACTTTACAGACCCAACATCGAGATATAATAAACAGAAAAATCATTACAGGTTTCAGGAGCTGCACGTAAGAAACAGAATCGTTCTAATTTGTTCTTCCATCTGGGTGTATGTTCATGCAAGGTCATTAAACCAACAAATCATAAAAAAGATAAAAATGCATAAAACTATAAAAACCTTCAATATTTATAGCAATCTATTCCATGTATATATCCTTCAGTTTCCTCGCGTCAGACAACGTAAAATACCGTTTAACATTTACGTAACAATAATTAATCATTCTGGAACCCGACAGGGATTTTACTGTCCGTAGACGGAGGGGAAAATGGACGATACTTCTTTTTAAACTGAAAGCTAACTCAATCCCACGTCTGGGGTTACACGATCTGCCAGTCTAGGACACAAAAAAAGACAAGATGCAACACATCCTACGATGATGATGATGATGATGATGATGATGATGATGATGATGAAAAAAACGGGACCTCTGTTAACGGAAGTGTGATGAGGCCAGCTTCTCTGGTGCCATCAGTTCATAAGAACGGGAAATCAAGACAGTCACTATCCAAACAACAGTCTCGCATGATTATTATACTGTTGTTGTAAAAAAAAAAAAATCGACGCCCGGGCAGCCTAGTAATGACGAAGGGTGGGAGAGAGAGAGAGAGAGAGAGAGAGAGAGAGAGAGAGAGAGAGAGAGAGAGAGAGAGAGAGAGAGAGAGAGAGATTTTGTAGACGTCACTGTCTTTTCAGTACGCGTTCTTCCCCTCCTCCTAACACAAAAGTCAAAATGCAGAATCTATAAATCGAACCTTTGAGCACGATGGTACGATCCTTTGAGTACGATGGTACGACCCTTGATCACGATGGTACGATCCTTTGAGTATGATGGTACGACCCTTGAGCACGATGGTACGATCCTTTGAGTATGATGGTACGACCCTTGAGCACGATGGTACGATCTTTTGAGTACAATGGTACGACCCTTGAGCACGATGGTACGATCCTTTGAGTACGATGGTACGACCCTTGAGCACAATGGTACGATCCTTTGAGTACGATGGTACGACCCTTGAGCACGATGGTACGATCCTTTGAGTACGATGGTACGACCCTTGAGCACGATGGTACGACCATTGAGTACGATGGTACGACCCTTGGGTACGAAGGCTTCTGGCTTTTATCTAACCCTTAAAGGTCTGGTGAAAGGCCAGACCTTCACAGCCAAAAGGTCGTACCATAGTGTCCAAGGGTCGCACCATCGTGCTCAAGAGTCGTGTCACCTTGGGTAGTATCATGGTGCTCATGGGTCGTACCCTCACGTCCAAGGGTCGTACCATCGTGCTCAAGAGTCGTGCCATCTTGGGTAGTCTCGTGGTGTTCACGGGTCGTACCATCTCCCTCAAGGATCGCGCCACCATCGCACTCAAGATGAGGTTAAACATTCTAAAATTACTACCCTGCCACCCACACACAGATTTATGAGGCAGCACCAACACACGTCCTCAGTAATTTAGCTTATAATATGCTTCCTGTGCGATACATTTAATATTCGTTGCACTTCGCTCTCTTGCACAAAACTGCTGAGGAGAAAAAATACATAACACCGATAAAAATACGAGTATATAAAGAGTCACTCATTTTATTACGTAGCCTCCCATGTATAAGGATATGGGAACGTACAGAATATGGAAAAAAAACAGAATAAATGGAGCGCACAGAGTATGGCTTACAACAAAAATTACTAAATATTCTGTATTAAAAAATATCTGGATTCATACACCTAAGATCAGCCATGATCCTCTATGACGTTTAAGGATAGCTTTATCCTTTGGTCAGTCACCACATCACATGCCGCACCCGAGGCCCGATGAACGTCTGGTGGGGGAAGGTTGAGGTTTCCGACGTGACGCTATTGAGAAGAATCATTCAGCTCGACTTGGCTAACACTGTACCACCAGTCATGGTACAACCCACCAGTCATGGTACAACCCACGGGCTGTACCACCACTCATGGTATAACTCAAGGGGTGTACCACAATTCATGGTACCAACCACAGACAGTAAACCTATTCATAATACCACAGGACAAATAGCCACAAAGTGTTGACCAGCCAGGCTGTGAGGGTTATACAGCCCTGAGGGCTGCAGCTTCCAACAGCTTGGGCGACCAACGACCGAATCCAACAGCACGGGCCTAGCCCGGGTTGTTGGGGTGATGACCCCCGAGGACTGCACCAGTACTCACAGCCAGTATGCCCCACCCAGTCTTCCAGTGTTCTCCCCCATACAAGGCTCCCACCACCACCCATTCCACTACGGTACGACTGCAATATTCGCAGATAAGGGCCATCTTCCCGGGCCATATATCGCGCAATAACATCCTGAATTAATTACACTTGCACCATTTCCATCCCTCTACTGCCATTTCCAGAGCCCCGGGTGTCTGGTATATTCCAGATCCCCGCAGGCCTGGTATCTTCAAGAACATGGGCCGTCCTATACCTTGCAGAGTTCCAGTGTCTGATGCCGCTAGAACGCCGGCGGTCTGGCACCTTCCAGAGCCCCGGGTGTGTGGTACCTTCCAGAGCTCCGGGCATCTGGTACCTTCCGGAGCCCCGGTGGTCTGGTATCTTCCAGAGCCCCAGGCCCCTGGTACCTTTCAGAGTTCCAGGTGTCTGGTACATTCTAGACTCCAAGGTGTACGGTACCTTCCCGAGCCCGCGGCGTCTAGTACCTTTCAAAGCCCCGGGCATCTGGTACCTTCCTGAGCTCCGGGAGTCCGGTACCTTTCAAAGCCCCAGGCGTTTGGTACCTTCCAGTGCTCCCGGGGGTCTCTCAGAGCGGCCTGGCCAGCAGCAGAGAGCGCGCAGTCATCTGTGGAGGGGATGCAGGCTGGCGTTGCAATCAGCATGGTTGGACGGACGACCCCCACAATTAGCAGGATGGAGCTGCCAGCCTCCCACACCCTCCCTGAACCAGCACCACACCCGCTCGCACCCGTACCACTACCACCACTTCCACACACACACACACACACACACACACACACACACACACAAAACCCATGTCCTCAACACAGTCTTAGACCTAACATCATGATCTGGGATACGGTGATTATCAACATTAACACACCATCAAAACACACGACAAACTTACTCATTATCAAATAAAATGGCTCAACTCACACCACTATCATTATCATTAGCAGTGCTCACTTCACTGACGTGAGCTGTATAATCACCACCGTCGTAAAAACTTCTTGAAACAGACCGTCTCTCGTGGAAAAATACTCAAGTGATTTAAACGACCACACGGAAGGTCGTCGTCCTCTGTGTGCTGTACATGATTAGTGAAAGCCACAGAGACTACATGAAATGAAACACGGCCAGCGGCCGGCAGCAGCAGCAGCCCCAGCAGGACGGTGGGGAAAGTGTGAAAAGTCAAGAGTTCGTGGACTGGAAAAATGAGACATAAACTGCGAGGAGAAAGTGACATGGTCGGAATGAATAAAGAAAGCGTGAGGCTCATTTGAGGGAATGGACGTGAGAGGTCAGTGAAGGTGAAAGGTCAGTGAAGGTGAGAGCAAAAAGGAGAAAAGAAGGGACAAGAGGCCGCACTCACTCACCCAGGATACCGACCACCACCTAATGGGACTTGTCATTCCCTCCTACCACTGATACACGTACCTCCCTCCCACCAGTGACTTTCCTGCCCCTACTAGTACAGGTTCGTCCTTCTAACAGCAGTATAAACCAACATTTTCCTCTATTCAACAGATCGAGTTCCGTCTGCCCTCATAACATCTTTTTCTTTAAGTCATAAAAGCCTTATTTGTCTACCTATACACAGACAAAGCGTTTCAATGACAGCATAGGTAAACATCAAATCTTCCTTTGAGCAGGACATATATTTTCTCCCGTCAATGGAGTCCCTCCCTTCCACCATTACTGCACGTTCTTTAACCAAACCACCTATAAAAGTCCCTCTCTCACGCCATAGTACATGTACCTGCCTCCTTCCTACCTCCACTACAAGTCCCTTACACTTTACACTCACTAAAGTCTCTCCCTCAGCAGCTGTGTGTGTCCACCTCCGCCCATCTACAGCACAAGAACATTTCGTCACACCCACAGTACACATCCTCCCTTCCTCCCTCACACCGAGGATACACGTCCTCCCTCACACCGAGGATACACATCCTCCCTCACACCGAGGATACACGTCCTACCTTCCCTCCCTCATACCGAGGATACACGTCCTCCCTTCCCTCCCTCACACCGAGGATACACGTCCTCCCTTCCCTCCCTCACACCGAGGATACACATCCTCCCTTCCCTCCCTCACACCGAGGATACACGTCCTACCTTCCCTCCCTCACACCGAGGATACACATCCTCCCTTCCCTCCCTCACACCGAGGATACACATCCTCCTTCCCTCCCTCACACCGAGGATACACGTCCTACCTTCCCTCCCTCACACCGAGGATACACGTCCTCCCTTCCCTCCCTCACAATGAGGATACACGTCCTACCTTCCCTCCCTCACACCGAGGATACACGTCCTCCCTTCCCTCCCTCACACCGAGGATACACATCCTCCCTTCCCTCCCTCACACCGAGGATACACGTCCTCCCTTCCCTCCCTCACACCGAGGATACACGTCCTCCCTTCCCTCCCTCACAATGAGGATACACGTCCTCCCTTCCCTCCCTCACACCGAGGATACACATCCTCCCTCCCTCCCTCACACGAGGATACACGTCCACTCCTTCCCTCCTCACAGAGGATACACGTCCTACCTTCCCTCCCTCACACCGAGGATACACGTCCTCCCTTCCCTCCCTCACACCGAGGATACACGTCCTCCCTTCCCTCCCTCACACCGAGGATACACGTCCTCCCTTCCCTCCCTCACAATGAGGATACACGTCCTACCTTCCCTCCCTCATACCGAGGATACACGTCCTACCTTCCCTCCCTCATACCGAGGATACACGTCCTCCCTTCCCTCCCTCACACCGAGGATACACGTCCTCCCTTCCCTCCCTCATACCGAGGATACACGTCCTACCTTCCCTCCCTCATACCGAGGTTACACGTCCCTCTCTTCCGCCATAATCAGTATCTCTCCCTCACACCAGGAACACACACGTCCCTCCTCCTGCCACAGGAACAGGCCCAAACTCTTCCCAACGACTCCAGTACACTACCATCCTCCCTCCTACTCTGCCTCCCTATTACCCTTTCTGCTACCCTGCCACCCTCCCAGGTTGGTACGCACACCATAACCCTTCCTTGTGCTGGCGGCCGAAGCCACTGACGGCCGGTAACCTCACCTACAACACAACGCATAACACTCTACCACTTCACCAACCCACTAAGGACACACACCCACACAAGGCCTTCCTCCTACACTTGAGTGAGGAAAAAAAGGGGGAGCCTGATGGGCGAGCAACCATAGTTGGCGTGCGTGCCTCACGTGATGGCTGCCATATGGTGACCCGTGGCACCGCTGCCACACAGCGCCGCGCCACGCCGCCCGCATCCCTCACCCACTAGCACTCATAAGGTCAAAAAGGCTTTGTTTTGTCTGAGTGTACACAGACAAAGCGTTTCTGTCATCGCGTGGGTGAAGGGCACCAGTCACCAGCGAGGTGTATGTGTGTGTGTGTGTGTGTGTGTGTGTGTGTGTACCAAACTACGGATAACAACGAGGAGAGTTATCCTGAAGCATGGCTAACGCGTAGCACTCACCGCAACTGCGTGCTTGTGTTCTTTTCTTCTGCCGCAACACTTTTTTCAAAGTCTCGAAGCTCACCTCCAGCGGTATTCCTTATATCACGGGGTACAGACAACACTGTCTATTCTGTGCTACATTCATGTGTTTTTGTTCATTAACGTGTTATAATAACCCGAGGAAAACCTGCAGCTTTTATCCCACTCCTTCACTTCATACCTCAGGGTTTTAGTCCCACTGGGTTTGAAACCTATTTGCTGTTTTGCACGAATTATCACAAACACATATTTCCCTTCTTCACTACATACAGACGAAGCATATCAGTGATGGCAGGAGTGAAGGGTACATGGCTAGGGGTAGGTGGAGACAAATACAGATGGGTTCGTACACTGGGTCCTTGTCCCGTCAGGAAGGGTAGAACGACATTAATGACAGTGTTATAACAGTGATCAAGGCACTACGGGACATGTAAGAGTACAAAGGTTAGTATGGGTTCAAGTACAAACATCATATTGGCAAGTGATACATCACAATGGCTATATAATGTGCAATGGTCAAAATGAGCTTTAAGATACCAAATTTATCGACCAACCTCTATTTAAGGTAGCTAAATTATCGACCAACCTCTATCTAAGGTACCTAAATTATCGACCAACCTCCATCTAAGGTAAACAATTCATTGACCAACCTTTATCTAAGGTACCCAATCTATCGACCAACCTCTATCTAAGGTACCCAATTTATCGACCAACCTCTATTTATGGTACCCAATTTATCGACCAACCTCTATCTAAGGTACTAAATTTATCGACCAACCTCTAGAAGTAGATGAAAAGCTGAGTTGACTGCAGACCGACTGCCGCAACCAGGATTCGAACCTATAGAGGGATTCAACCCGAGCAGCCCATAAGTGCTCTTTGAATTCAAATTCTTCGTTTATGATGACAGTTCGATCTTTGACGTTTTCCTTCACTTGCTGTCTTATTCCCATGTTGTTCTTAGTAGGATGTGTTACCTTCATACTTCGATCCGTTCCATAACTTATATCTTCAAATCTATCTTCCTTAAATTATATTCGGTTATCTGCCCACAAAGAAGTAATATTTGTCTTTTCTAATACTCTCTTTGTCCCCCTATGTCCCCACCATTTTACTTTTGATCTTATCTGCAAAACGACAGATTATTATTTCTTTTACTTCACAGTCTATATCTGTTATCAACATCATAAACACAGCAGTACTGAGGCTATCACTGACCCCTATGGCACGCATGGTTCAAATCTCTACCACTTTTGAAATTTCTGTATGTTAAAAGTACCTCGGCCCATCTTCGTCTCAGTTTGTTACGCTACAGTTTTCGAATCTAATTAAGTAAATTTACGTTATCAAATACCCTATGGAGAGCGAGAGAAACAGATCCAATCTCTCTCCTTACATCAGAGTGTCAGAGATGTCTTCTGTAATGGAGTATATTTCATGGGTGAGTTTGGGTGTTTTTCACCTGATGCAGACGCCCTTCAAGTTCATAATTGCCACAGTCAAGTCACTCGTCTATATCCTCGTGTACACCCAAGTTGTTTTGAAGTTCTCCCAAGTTGTCTTTACGCAGGTCAACAACTTGGTCCACCCACCCTCCACCGCCTCTCCACGCAGCACTGCACTACATTAGCTGCTCTGGGCATACCAGCCTTCACCTCTGTAGCCGTTATTAATCAAGTGTTCTGAGTCTTTCTGTCACTTTAAAACATTTCACTTCCATGTGATATGGAGATCAGTGACCTGTACTGTTTTTTGATTCAGATAATACAACTCTGTTTTGGGGTCACGGGAGCCATTTCACAAATAACTGTTAAACTCTTGTCATCTGGGCTTTGTCCCACTGGAAGCACAATAGGTTTTGTTTATCGTCTTTGCTTTTTTGAAAGAAAAACAGCTGGACTTCCGTCAGTTCCTGGTGATTAGTCTGAAGATGGTCTATCGTCTGAATTATCATTTTCTGTCATTTCAAAATGGTATCTATAACGGCTATTTCTTTCATATTCATTCGCCATTTCTCGCGTCAGCAAGGTTGCGCCTGGAACAGACGATGCAACAGCCTCATTCGCTCACACCCACTCTCACCTTGTCATGCATGATGCACCGAAATTACTAGATCCTCCTCAATCCACCACATTCATGACCCAAAGACCTTTCCGTGGTTTAACCCAACCGCTGCTCATGACATTATCACCATAGATCGAATATTCTAAACTGACCACTGTTTCATTCTCATCAGTCAACATTTCTCATACTTTCCCTGCACCCCCTCCATATTTCCCTCCCACTTCAGAAAAAAAAAAGTCCGATTCTCAGAATTCTTTAACTTTGCCTCGTGCATAAATAAGAATCAGGCATTTTCAAGCCTGTTCCCTGCTTTATAATGCCTTCCCCTCATTTAGGATCTGTTCTCTAACAGTCTATTGTTGGCCTTTGGAATTTCGCATCCCACTTCTTCTATCCTTTTCTTTTCTCTCCTGGCTGACCTTTTCTTCGTTATCCGTTCTCTTCTTCAATTCATTCACCTTAAACTCTTACCAGAGTTCACTTTACACTATTTTCTTCTGAGTGGTGTTACTCCCTAAGGATTTCGTAAAATAATACAGTTCACACATTCACATTATTGCCTTTAACAGCCTCCTTCCGAGAGAGAGAGAGATTCTATAAGCTTTCCGTTAGAATTCGAATCTAATGAAACACTTTCCAGTACGTGATTCCCGACCAATGTAAATTTAGTGGTGTGGGGTATGACCGGTACTGGCAAAAGCCGTCGTGGGGTGTATTGCGGTGTACATCTGTGCTGTGCCGGTACACTTGGCCAGTTTCCATGGACGTGAAGTTGACCGAAAAATCCAGAAAGATACAACTATCATCTTTATGAAGCTCTATACATAATGCAGTGTTAATTACATAGTCAATACATATAAAGTGAGATAAATGTATGAGTTCTCGTGTTTAATAAACAAGTCTTTTGATGAAAATGGAGCAATACCTTGCACTGTGATGTTTGTAAACTCAATGCTCACAGTAATTCACGAAAATGTCCCTAAAATATGGCCGCATATCACCTTACTGGTATAGCGATATTTGGCAGCAGATATCCTAGTATTTAAGAAAAAATGCAGTCATCCGGAGTCTTCGTTTTTCCGTGGTCCCCAATTCTATGAGGTGAATCAGTTGCAGTTTGCAGATGACACGGCTCTGGTGGTAGACTTGGACTCAATGGGGCGTCTCTGTAGTCTTGGCTTTGAAATAAAAACTTTTCCTTCTGAACAACTGGAACAAAATTTTCTATAAAATCTCTACTGTCCTGTGAATCAACTCTCCTCTTCCGAGCTACTTGGAAGACGAGGTCCTCATATTGGTAGACCAGGCTCCCATACTGGAGGACTAGGCTCCCATACTGGAGGACTAGGCCCCCATCTTGGAAGACTAGGCTCCCATACTGGAGGACTAGGCTCCCATACTGGAGGACTAGGCTCCCATACTGGAGGACTAGGCTCCCATACTGGAGGACTAGGCCCCCATACTGGAGGACTAGGCTCCCATACTGGAGGACTAGGCTCCCATACTGGAGGACTAGGCTCCCATACTGGAGGACTAGGCTCCCATACTGGAGGACCAGGCTCCCATACTGGAGGACCAGGCTCCCATACTGGAGGACTAGGCTCCCATACTGGAGGACTAGGCTCCCATACTGGAGGACTAGGCTCCCATACTGGAGGACTAGGCTCCCATACTGGAGGACTAGGCCCCCATACTGGAGGACTAGGCTCCCATACTGGAGGACCAGGCTCCCATACTGGAGGACTAGGCTCCCATACTGGAAGACTAGGCTCCCATACTGGAGGACTAGGCTCCCATACTGGAGGACTAGGCCCCCATACTGGAGGACTAGGCCCCCATCTTGGAAGACTAGGCTCCCATATTGGAGGACTAGGCCCCCTTATTGGAGGCCTACGCCCCCATTTTGGAGAACTAGACCCCCATCTTGGAGAACTAGGTCCCCATGCTGGTGGACTAGGCCCCCATATTGGAGCAATCGGCCCCAATCTCGGTAGACCACGCCCCCATCTTGGTAGACGAGGCCCCCATCTTGGCTAACGAGGCTCCATCTTAATAAGAACTTATACCTTGTCTATGAAGTGTGTGGCCCGGCAGAAGGGTTGATAACTTATGAATGAGGGATCCACAGACAGCTTACTGTGACAGTGAAAGACCCCAGTATTCTAATACAGACTCCCTTTATTCAGCTCAGTGTGGATAAAATTTCGGTATCATGATGTTAAGGTAAACTAAGCTACTTTTAACTTGAGAACACAGTAGTTTACCTTGAGTCTACGCTACCCTCTCTGATGCAAGCATAAATGTTCCTTTGTAAAGAAGACACACGAGAACACACAACACGTTCATCTTTATTCACACAAATCCCATCTATGTCCCGGTCTTTACGGAACTCGGCTCTCCTGTTCTGATGATCCCATAAGAACATACACTCTAGGACGGTCTCACCTTACTCCGTCCTGCCCCACATGAATCTCACCCCTGGATCACTTCCCGTCCCAGCCAGGTAACCCAAACCTTTCGGTCACCATGGAACACTTGACCTTCTCTCTCTCTCTCTCTCTCTCTCTCTCTCTCTCTCTCTCTCTCTCTCTCTCTCTCTCTCTCTCTCTCACACACACACACACACACACACACACACGCGCACTGGTGATGAAGGTGATCTGCGCGGCTTCCTCATCACGTGACACCTGACCCGTGACACAGATTGGTGAGGAAGACAATCTGCTTGGCTTCCTCACCCATGTAACAGATCTCCCTCGCCACGTAACAGATGACCTGACACACCCTACTGACATGACACCATACTGGGCTCAGAACGCAAGATAAAGCTGACGAACTAGCAATACTTCTCTGCCTTCAAGGATGAAGCTGCTTACCCGCTGGGTCTACCTGCGCGTAGCCTTTTAACACCATCATTCATAAAGAACGTGAACAAAATCTTCTATAGACTTAGAAGTGAAATTCACACAAGCAGGTCCATCTACCAACACAATATCAGGCAATAAGAGCCATATACATATGTCAAATCCATCACCAGGATCAGTAGACATCTTGATGACGTTGTGGCCAGACTTAGGTAGGGCTATAGATGGAAATCTAACCCTCCTGTTGAGAATGACCTGACCAAATGTACATCCTGGCGGCAAAGCTGCTCCCACACCCTGCAACATTATGTACTCGACTGTTGTAAAAATCAGTGATTTCAGAGATGACTCTTCCCAATCACCTTAATATATATATATATATATATATATATATATATATATATATATATATATATATATATATATATATATATATATATAAGAATACTTCCCACGTATTCCCTGCGTGTCGTAGAAGGCGACTAAAAGGGGAGGGAGCGGGTGGCTGGAAATCCTCCCCTCTCGTTTTTTTTTTTATTTTCCAAAAGAAGGAACAGAGAAGGGGGGCCAGGTGAGGATTTTCCCTCTAAGGTCCAGTCCTATGTTGTTAACACTACCTCGTAAACGCGGGAAATGGCGAATAGTATAAAATATATATATATATATATATATATATATATATATATATATTTTTTTTTTTTTTTTTTTTTTTTTTGCTTTGTCGCTGTCTCCCGCGTTTGCGAGGTAGCGCAAGGAAACAGACGAAAGAAATGGCCCAACCCACCCCATACACATGTATATACATACGTCCACACACGCAAATATACATACCTACACAGCTTTCCATGGTTTACCCCAGACGCTTCACATGCCTTGATTCAATCCACTGACAGCACGTCAACCCCGGTATACCACATGGATCCAATTCACTCTATTCCTTGCCCTCCTTTCACCCTCCTGCATGTTCCGGCCCCCATCACGCAAAATCTTTTTCACTCCATCTTTCCACCTCCAATTTGGTCTCCCTCTTCTCCTCGTTCCCTTCACCTCCGACACATATATCCTCTTGGTCAATCTTTCCTCACTCATTCTCTCCATGTGCCCAAACCATTTCAAAACACCCTCTTCTGCTCTCTCAGCCACGCTCTTTTTATTTCCACACATCTCTCTTACCCTTACGTTACTTACTCGATCAAACCACCTCACACCACACAACTCAAACATCTCATTTCCAGCACATCCATCCTCCTGCGCACAACTCTATCCATAGCCCACGCCTCGCAACCATACAACATTGTTGGAACCACTATTCCTTCAAACATACCCATTTTTGCTTTCCGAGATAATGTTCTCGACTTCCACACATTCTTCAAGGCTCCCAGAATTTTCGCCCCCTCCCCCACCCTATGATCCACTTCCGCTTCCATGGTTCCATCCGCTGCCAGATCCACTCCCAGATATCTAAAACACTTCACTTCCTCCAGTTTTTCTCCATTCAAACTCACCTCCCAATTGACTTGACCCTCAACCCTACTGTACCTAATAACCTTGCTCTTATTCACATTTACTCTTAACTTTCTTCTTTCACACACTTTACCAAACTCAGTCACCAGCTTCTGCAGTTTCTCACATGAATCAGCCACCAGCGCTGTATCATCAGCGAACAACAACTGACTCACTTCCCAAGCTCTCTCATCCCCAACAGACTTCATACTTGCCCCTCTTTCCAAAACTCTTGCATTCACCTCCCTAACAACCCCATCCATAAACAAATTAAACAACCATAGAGACATCACACACCCCTGCCGCAAACCTACATTCACTGAGAACCAATCACTTTCCTCTCTTCCTACACGTACACATGCCTTACATCCTCGATAAAAACTTTTCACTGCTTCTAACAACTTGCCTCCCACACCATATATTCTTAATACCTTCCACAGAGCATCTCTATCAACTCTATCATATGCCTTCTCCAGATCCATAAATGCTACATACAAATCCATTTGCTTTTCTAAGTATTTCTCACATACATTCTTCAAAGCAAACACCTGATCCACACATCCTCTACCACTTCTGAAACCACACTGCTCTTCCCCAATCTGATGCTCTGTACATGCCTTCACCCTCTCAATCAATACCCTCCCATATAATTTACCAGGAATACTCAACAAACTTATACCTCTGTAATTTGAGCACTCATTCTTATCCCCTTTGCCTTTGTACAATGGCACTATGCACGCATTCCGCCAATCCTCAGGCACCTCACCGTGAGTCATACATACATTAAATAACCTTACCAACCAGTCAACAATACAGTCACCCCCTTTTTTAATAAATTCCACTGCAATACCATCCAAACCTGCTGCCTTGCCGGCTTTCATCTACCGCAAAGCTTTTACTACCTCTACTCTGTTTACCAAATCATTTTCCCAAACCCTCTCACTTTGCACACCACCTCGACCAAAACACCCTATATCTGCCACTCTATCATCAAACACATTCATATATATATATATATATATATATATATATATATATATATATATATATATATATATATATATATATGCAAATATTTCATCCATAACAAAGTTCTTCCTCGGATACTTAAGAAGCATCATAAGTACGCTTATTGTACATAATACACTTGTTACTTAATACGTAATCCAGTCTCTGTCATTCAACTGATGCAAACTTCAGCGACCATGTAAACTGCCGAATAAACCATTGCGTTACTCAAACCATGTTCCTACTTATCTCACTACGTAAACTAAAGTGTATATCAATCTTTGAGGCGCATGCCCTGGACCTGCCTGTTGCGCACTCTGTCTGTATTCTGTTTAGTGCCAGGGCCCACAACAACACGGCCAGGGATGCACAACAAACCATCCGCCGCTCTTGTGGCAAAAGTCAAAAAAGTCAATCACTCTGACCTGACACACTCAGACGACAGAACACTCTGGTGGGGTTTCCGTATCATATGACATTATACCTTCTAAACACACACACACACACACACACACACACAACCAATCGACAATATCCCCTGCCAGGCCTCCACACCTGTCAAGGCTTCAGTTACTTCCCGTTTAAATCACTGTCAGGCTGGTGGTGGGTGCCCGACCACCACACTGGCTTGTGTCAGCGGAGGGTCTTCATCAAGCCAGCCGGGCGACGTGTGTGATCACTTCTGAGCAGCTACTCTGCCTCCACTTTGTTCCTGGTGCCTCTCACTTCGTCCGAATAAATCACAATAAAAGTCAACTTAAAAATTAAGAGGCTTAATAGATAATTACTGCCCGTTTACATCATCTTTAAAATGGCAAAAAATCTATCCTTGCTACCACCCGCCCCTAACCCATAATATCAATGAAATGCTATCTATATCATCATTATGATTATTATCATTATTATCATTATCATTACCATTACTATATTTAGTACAGCTATAAAGATTATCATAAAAAATCCAAATCAACTGTGATGAATATATCTGAGAACATATGTTAACTATAACAAAATGTATCAATATTCTGTGAAAACGTTTGTCTACATACTAGCGCTCGCTTCCTTCCTCGCCTCTGATGGTGCTACTGCAGGTCTTAGTGGCTGGACCTCATCCCGTACCACCTGCCTGCCTTCCCTCGTCACAGCCTAACACCCTGGGCCAAAGTTTCACCACACTGACAAGGTATACCGAGAGCCATAACTCTGCTGGGGTAAGCCCCTCCCTAATTCCTAAGGGCAGCAGTAAGCCGTCACCCGAGACGTGTGTGAACAAAGGCCTCGCCGACTTCATCTGAGCGCCTCCCCTTCCATCCGCCTCGGTCAAAGTTGCGGGAATCAAGATGGCATATTGCACCTCCCTTCCCCCGCCGCCACCACCACCCGCGTCCTGTGCTGTCTGGCCAGAGCAACTCCAGCAGGAGTCTGTTTTCTCTCAACACAAAACCCTCGCCAGTGTGAGCGGCGGCGCCTGCTTAGCGGGACCTGCTGGCTTCATTACTGCAGGGGGGGGGGTCGAAGGGCCGGCCGCTCGTCTGACTACAGGATACACTACCGCCGTTAGAGCGGTAAAGTCTTTTACTACAGCTAACCCCAGCAGCACGAGAGATAGAGAGAGAGAGAGAGAGAGAGAGAGAGAGAGAGAGAGAGAGAGAGAGAGAGAGAGAGAGAGAGAATGTAAAACCAGAAGTTTCCTCTCGCACGTCTTTGGTCTCGGGTTACCTCCAGCACTTTCCTGGCTGCCTCCCTCAGAAACATGTAAACATTTGCGGCTAAGGTAACGTGGGAACAATGTCTTAACTAACACCATCGTCGCCCAGTAAGGCTCTCTCTCTCTCTCTCTCTCTCTCTCTCTCTCTCTCTCTCTCTCTCTCTCTCTCTCTCTCTCTCTCTATCTATCTATATATATATATATATATATATATATATATATATATATATATATATATATATATATAACGGGCAAGGACAGAGTAAATTGGAGCCATGTGGTATACAGGGGGCGAGGAGCTCTCAATGGGCTGAATCATGGCACATGAAGTGGTCAGCGGAAACCACGGAATTGGTCTGTGGGGACCGGTTGTGGACAGGGGGGCTCTGATTTCGGCACATTAGACATGACAGTTTGAGAATGGATGTGAGCAAATGGGGCCGTTATTTGGTCTGCTTCTGTTACCACCTCGGTGAAGTGAGAAACGGTCATATATATATATATATATATATATATATATATATATATATATATATATATATATATATATATATATATATATATATATATATTCCTATGAGTCCACGGGGAAAATGAAACTCAGGAATATCTTGATCACGCGCAAATTTGTGATCCTTTCCAATATATATATATATATATATATATATATATATATATATATATATATATATATATATATATCCAGTGGCAGAGGCAACCGCACCACAACACACAAATGCTGGACTACACAACTCGTTCCTACGCATCGTGTTCTGCCTTCCTGACACACACATAAAGCAACCCAGAGTCAACCAGACGCGCCCGCAGTTTCTCATGACCTCCACGATAGGCGAAGATAAGCCTTCTGCCATGTCATCACCCACGCAGTCAACTGTTTTTACCACCACCATATTTCTCACAATGAACTAATATATATATATATATATATATATATATATATATATATATATATATATATATATATATATATGGAAACTAACATACATTAGAACAGCTATATATAATTAATGTGGAGCCTTTAGCTTTAAGTATATGAGCTTTTTTCTTAGCTGGAAGATGGAGTGAGACTTAAATATAGCTCTCTCTCTCTCTCTCTCTCTCTCTCTCTCTCTCTCTCTCTCTCTCTCGTTATGGTACTTTTTTTCGGCCACATCCACACGGCACAGCCAAAATAATGGCCTACTTCAGAACCTTAACCACTAAGTAATCCTCATACGCTGTACTTTCTTTTCTATTTTTCGGTCTTCTCTTATTTCTCCTCACTTCTGTGATCTTTCCTTCACTGTACACACTTTCACTGTACAACCTTTTTTTCACTGTACACTTTCTCCTATTGTACATACTTCCTGAAGCAAATCACAGCTCTATAATTGCTTTCTGTGTCTCGTGGAAGCAACTCCTGCCTCCTTCAGGGACATCAACACGAGGCTGTCTTCATCCAATGTCTCCATCGTTGCTGCCGCCGCCGGGACCTGGAGCTTTGAAGAAGGCGTCAGCAGAGTTCACTGTCTAGGGGAAGACCGTGCATGGAACACGTTCCTGTGGCGGCAAGGAACGAGGCAGGAACTAAGTTCAGAGTTCACGTTGTGCATCGCAAGTTTTCCAGTAAAGAAGAGACCAGGAAAATCAGCATGAGTTATTACTCATGCTGATCTTATTACTCACTCCTGATTTTAACATAACGAAGCGAGTGAGTACTACCAGCGTGTGGAAACGATCCTCATTAACTTCCAAAGGAGTACAGCAAGAGTGTGTGGCTCATTATGAGAGGACGTTTCAGGATCCCGGATGTGCCCCTGCGCCCGGACATTCCCAAATCACGTAATGGCATAACGCCAAGTCTCTTCCCGGCCTTGTAGACAAAGGACCCTAGCCAGCTATCGCAGCTCAGTCGGAGCGACCATGCAGCTATGTCGGGGTATGAGCTGTCGGTAGGAAAAGAACCACGGAAACCATCGTAAGGTAGACGTAAGGTAAGGCAAGGTCTGAGATGAATCTGTGAGGGGCAGAAGACCTCCGGAACCATCGTTAGCACCGGCACCCCTGCACGCTTCGCTATCCGTGTTGTCTCCTGCAACACGGTGACCTGTGGCCCCGGCCACCGGTCAGCGCCTCCTGCTACCTTGTATCCTACGTTCCATTACCCATCCTCCACATTCCTGTATAAAACCCGGCCTGCAGCTCCAGGTACTTGCCTTGTTTATACGTTCCGCTATCCCGCCTCTTGCACACCTTAAGTCCATAAGTCCCTGGGTGCACACTATCATGCTCTCAGTATAAAAGCTCCGTCAAGGCACAAATTACTAGTAGCTATACTATACTATACTATACTATACTAGTCACTATACTAGTCACTACACTATACTATGACCCTTCGTATCTCCTTGACCTGGAACAATAATGTTTATTACATACCTGAGAAGCCATCAGGGGTCATGAATATCACCAACTGTTTTTGATTACACGTCCCCAGTCTGTCATTGCTAACAGCTGTCTCTATGTGGTATATCTTCTCTTTATACGTCATATATCACCAAAAATCTATATATTTCATCATGACTATACATATTTCATCCAATGTACTTAGATGATAATTTCAACATATGAGTTCATAATTTCGCCATTTGTTTTTGTATGGTGTACTTTCCCACGTCTTTATATACTTCATCAGTTGTCCTCATACAGTATATTTCAGCATCTGTCTGCATGACAAACTGCCATAAACTTCCCATGATAACTCTCCGAACTGTCTTGGACATAAATCTTCCCTCTAGTCTCTCAGTAGGAGTTTCAGCAATTGTCTTTACCACGTACATTACCAGTGGTTTTTACGATGGCTTTAACCGCCTCCCACTATTGTTAACTCCACTAATTGTTCTCTTTTTATCATAAATTCCCAGTTACGTTTTCTGTTAAAGCCGCCAGATGTCTCTATCATTATTTTTTTTTTTAGGAAACTTCTCGTACCATTACTTTCAGGTTGGGCGCTGCTCATGATTTCCTACGGTAATCACACTGCTGACCATTACCCCCTTTGAACAAGACGACACATGTCCCTCGACCACGACGGTAAGACCCTTAAACACGACTTTGCGACCCTTGAACACGAATTTCCGGCCCTTGAACACGAAGGAATGACTCCTTCGGTACGATGGCCTAGTCTCTGACTCAACCCTTAAGGGTCAAGCCCAAGTCCTGCTCAACAAGGGTCCTAATGTCGTGTCAAATGGTCGTATCGTCGTGCTCAGGGGTCGTACCGTTTTGCTCAAGGGTTTCAGTAAAAGATTCCTGAACTCTAATATTCATCATTCAATACCCGGACCATATTCTTGCTATCCTCCAAACACCTTGCCACCTGCCATCACAAACAGCATGGGAGGCACTGAACAAGTAGCTACACAGTGCACCAGACCAGTCAGGTAGCGGAGGATACATGGCCCTGATAGCTGCGGCTTCCACCATCTTGGTCGACCAACGACCCAATCCAGCAGTTTGGGCCCAACCTAGGCGGTAGGAAGGAGAAGACCCCCGAAGACTTTGCCAGGTATCCACAAGGTTTACTTAATATCAACTTACCTAAGACATCCTTATAGAAGTTATATGTACAGTACTTACATAGTTCGTCACCTGTCGCTTCGAACTCCAATTACCTGCAACATAAGAGAGAAATATAAGTCATTATGTCGATATGTGGGAGAGACAATGTACATAAACGCGTATATATATATATATATATATATATATATATATATATATATATATATATATATATATATATATATAGCGGGAGAGAACAGCGCGCTAGCTGTGCCTAAGGGAGAGAACATCATATAATACATGGGAAAAAGAGCGTCTCTATTGACACGTATGATTGTAAACCACGTATTATCACCAGCAGGAGGAGAGAACCAGTTAATTGTACCCATGTACCAGAAGAATGTCCACAAGCCTCCCATGTTGTTAACAAAGGAGAACAATACATTCATCAACCCGAGCCTAACAACATGGTTCCATAAACAAGGTAATACAATTAAACTCTTTGTGCTCTTAGCTCTTCAAGATGAGGATGTGAAAAAATAAGAAGCATCGTATCCACAATTTAATGGTAATAAAGTCTTTCTTTTTACACACCGGCCCGTCATTTAATCTCATATTTACTGGGTTAATACCTATCATCTAATCTTATTGCAGAGGAGCAATCAATGCTTTCCAAGTCATAATGGCAGTATCTACTCTTTCTGGCTAAACACACCAATTCAGACAGGCACAAATTAAAAGTTAAATTTGACTGGGAGGCATAGCTGTCAATTCCACGAGCAGAAGCTATTCCTGGATCCCACGGGACGCACCCAGAGCCCGCACTATAACTAGCAAGGTCAGTGTCTTGATGTCCCGATAAGACACGGCCGCCGCCTCCACTGTAGTAGACGTGTGTATATCCACTTGGGCTAAGCAGACGCCTTTATATCCACTGGGGTTAACATATCTGACCACTATGCTGGATAAGTGGGTCTGACGCAGGGGATAAGTGACACTATAGGTCACACTCGAGAGGCGTCCTCTAGTCTTCGACCGCCTGATGCCTCTCTTACCGAGAGGAACTGTTTCTCAAATGAGGGCTAGAAGTGGGGCAAGCATAAGAGAAGCTCGGCGGAAGACGAGAGCCACGACAGGAAGGATGGAAGTCTCAATCAATGGTCGAGATTGATAGATAGATAGATAGAGAGAGAGAGAGAGAGAGAGAGAGAGAGAGAGAGAGAGAGAGAGAGAGAGAGAGAGAGAGAGAGAGAGACCAATTACCGAGCAGAAGGGAAACAAACATGTCAAGAGAAACTGTGAACAATACAACGAAAGACGCTTCTGACGCAGCATATTGTACATCATCAACCTTTTATTTGCTTCCTTTTTCCAACGAGATAAGGGCCCTCTGGGACCCTGGGTCCACTTGGGCCCCACCCTGTCACCCTCCCATGTCGATGTATTGTACTGGCTATAAGAGCGCTCTATCCCTCCCTCATGCTCAGACCTCTTCACCTCCAGTACCACACAAACGCTCCGTCAGTGTACACTTGGACAGATAAGATCTTAAAAGGAAAATAATACCATAATGAAAGTTCTGCTCTCAACAACTCTGCACTATGGCTTACCGGTGCATCATTGCTAGAGCGCATCACACACCATCACCTGGTGTACCACCTTACTCAACTCCATCACGAAGTACTTCGACTACCCGACACATCTGCCCATACATTCCAACGGTGTCGTATAGATCTAAAGATGGCCAACGACTGAGAACGTACGGTGATCCATAACTAATCTGACGGATGGTAGCAGAACCTGAACAAACTATCCATATGTCTAAGGAAACTGAAAAGTCTAAAACGTTTTCAAAGGCGACATTTTACAAGAAAAAGAGCAGTGTGACGGAGAACACTTCCGTCAAAATGATTTGTTTCATTACTAAAAGTTCAAACGACTGTAGTCAAGGGAATCTGGGTGTATGAGAAAGAGAAAGGCGAACAATCCAGGACCGTCGAGTTGGGCTGCAAGTAGAAAGAACGGTGGATCCAGCTACCTATGTTGGCCCCCTGGAACGCCGGGTGCCCGAACCTGCCCTGTACGACCCAAACCTCGAAACACATCCTTTGTTCATCAATGAAACCCTCAAAATTTAGCTCTACACCTGATATATGACTCTCTCAGATACTGAAGGGAATATCGTGAGTGAAATTGTATCATCTAAATACAATCTAGAAGAGAAACGGTTCTTCATAAAGGTTGTTGCACTAAAACCCATTTTCTCCGCCATCATGAGCCGGGATGGTAATAAGGAGAAGGAAAATGAGAGGATGAATGCAGATCTGTCATGAGGATTTGAAAAGGCTCAATCATCCTACACGTATCATGAAAAGTCATTATTCCCCATGAAATTACTGGGTGACCCATGTATCTTGATGGAGAGTTGGAGCCCAGGAGAGGAGACGACTGTGGCTGACGTGGTGGAGGATGTGGAGTGTGGGGACCTGGAACGGGGAGGGGAGGCTGGGGATACATGGTGTGGGGAGGAGGGGGAAGGAAGCCTTTTCGAGACCTTTAATATCCGTTTCTTCTGCGAGTCATCAACGTCGCCGCTGCTTTCGTCCCCTCCACTTGAACCGTATGGAGACCACGACACAAAAACTGTGCAAGGAGGCGGAAGGGCCGGGGAGAGAGGCCGGAGGGAGGGTAGGTTGGCAGGGAAGCAGATGCCAGTGATGCGACCACAAAGCTACAAGGCCCACAAGACTCGGCCGGCCATCAATCATCCAGTACCATACTTGAGGGATCTTCAAGGACCCCGAGTCTGACTGGGTACCATCGATGCATTAACACACACACACACACACACACACACACACACACACACACACACACACACCGTACACAGGGCTGACAGATTATACTACGTGTTCACTCAAGACACACAAAGTGTACAGACGCGAGACATTGAAAATATATTTTCGAGATTTGCCTAATACTATTATCAACTACATCTGCATAGACAGTATATATATATATATATATATATATATATATATATATATATATATATATATATATATTTTTTTTTTTTCCTTTTTTTTCTTTTACCTTCCAGATGGTCAACGCCAAGGGCACCCAACCGGGTTAAAGTTACTACGTCTTGGTGCAAAAAAAATCTTGGCCGTCGAGGTACACTAGACCTCTTGAGCACGACGGTACGACCCTTTCGCATACCACCCTGGGGTGTGATGGCCTGCGTCGGGCGTACCGTCGTGCTCCCACTCCTGGGGTGTGTCAAATGTGTGAACGAACAAACTCCGCCACAAACTCAAAATCTCCACAAGTCCGGACGTCAAGCGTGTAGACACACTCCAGACCACTTCATTCCGTGGTTGTGAGGGTGGTAAGTGCCTCCCGTCCCCCTGGAACCCACTCACAAGACCCACAAAGTCGTTCGGATGGACTCGACCTTCTCCCCCGTCAACTACACCACGCCCTGAGCCACTGAACCCCCGGCAAATTACCCTGGAATCATCGTCAAACAACTGTACGTCAACCCACACACTGGCTACCCGATAATCTGCAAGAGACGAATCCCAAAAGAGGAATATATATATATATATATATATATATATATATATATATATATATATATATATATATATATATATATATATATATATATACATAAATTGTGATCCTTTCCAATATATATATATATATATATATATATATATATATATATATATATATATATATATATATATATATACAAAACCCAAGACTAACTACTATATACCTTCCGTGACGGCAAAAAGGGAAAAAAAATCCTTAAACAGGTGGTAGTATGTGGTGAGAGCTACGCACTCGCCCGGCCATGTGGTAAAATCACTGTCGTAGGCACGAGCAGGTAGGGAGATACGACTTCCCTCGATACATTACTTTTTAATCGGTATCACAAGACTTGTCTGACCACACTGCAGCCAATGTAACCTTAACCACTGTGCTATCACAGCCCCCTAACCATGAAGCTACTCCTTGGACGCTGTCATGTTAACTAATTTACATAATCATATGCTATAATATCACATTTCACTCTATCATGAATACATTAATATTCATCTCGGAATTATCAGAATGCGCTCTTATACAAGGATGTGAATATCATAAACAGAATTGCCTCCTTTTCAAACTTCTCTATCTGACACACTTCCACAATATATATATATATATATATATATATATATATATATATATATATATATATATATATATCATACAAATCTCCAACAGCCAGGACCGAACCCGGGACTCCTGCGCAAGAGGCGGGAATGCTAACCGCTTTTATGAAGGTGCGCGTTTCTATGCACTATGTTCGTATACATACATACATACATACATACATACATACATACATACATACATATATATATATATATATATATATATATATATATATATATAGATGGGAGTCTTGGACCATAAATGCAAAAGAAAGAAAGCGAATGGAGATACCTGATAAATACCTGGTGAAGACCTCAGGGGGTCTTCTACCCTCACAGCCCGGGCTGTGGGGGTATGTGGCATCTATCATGCTAGGAAGGACAATGGAAGAGAGAGGTGTGGTAGCAGGCGTAGTCTGACGCAAGGACTTTACAAGGTTGTGCTGAAATGCGTCGGATATTTGGAGAGGATGAGCGAGGAGACTGACGAAGACGATCTATATGTCAGATGCAGGGGGAGGATGGAGGCTGGGGGACACTGAGAAGATGGGAAAACAGAGTGAGGGAGACAGCGGTGCTTCAAGACCTGGACATTCAAAAAGACGAGAGGCATGCGTGGGATAGAATGAACTGGATGCATGTGGCATATGAAGGGCGACGTGCTGCAACGGACTGAACATGGCATATGAAGTGATCAAGGGAAAGTACAGAGTCGTCTGCTGGGCCTTAGTTATGGATGGTAGGCGCAGAGATTTTGTTGCATTATATACAACACCTGGACAGTAAATGATAACACATGAGGCCATTGTTCGTTCGTTCCCTCAGGCGAGAGGGGCAATTATATACTGTGTGTGTTTGTGTGTGTGTGTGTGTGTGTGTGTGTGTGTGTGTGTAAGAGTCATTTTCCTTAAGTTGCCATTAAACCGTTACCAAGTATTAAGCAACCTTGTCTAATAGTTGTTCATAAAAAAAACTTGAGATTGTTTAAGTGTGTAAACATTCAATGGTGATGGGGTTCGGAACCTACCCCACTCCCTCATTTCTTGTGGCACCACAGCAAATATGCACTCAAGGTGGGTCCCCTTTGGCCCAAAATACCTAGAATTTTATGTCTGCATCCACATTTTAGCCCGTAAAAGTCATCATATTAAACTATGTAATATATGTAATGACCCGTATATAATGACTCAACTTTGTAACAATAGATGCAATATTGACCCACTGGGGTCTGACTTAACACCCTTTGTGACCTCTGTAATCCTTATGCGCTACCGCACGCAGGATGAGCATGGGGTGCGCCATAAATCTGCAGGGGATACCGACACATATCAAATCAATCGGGCCAGCCGTCCCCTCTTAGATCCAGCAGCATCACTACCACCACTACGAGGAGGCAAGGCTTCCAGCAGATGTGGATCCCCAGCCCCGGAGGGAGGTGGTTGTGGGTGGGGGGCAGATATTCCCGTCCTCTGCCGACGTCGTTAAGTCAAGTGAGCGTCAGCAAAACAGGTTCCACGCAAGGTGTACTCTGATGAGAATCATCGTCAAATGGATATCATAAAACCCTTGATCATGACCACCAGAAAGGAACTTTTATATTTGATATTTTTCAAGGTTATTCTCCTCTCCGAGTTAACGATTTTCAACAGCTTTCTAACGACCTTTCCATATATATATATATATATATATATATATATATATATATATATATATATATATATATATATTCATATACCCGGGGACAGGGGAGAACGAATACTTCCCACGTATTACCTGCGTGACGCAGGAGACTATATGGGAAGGGAGCGACGGGCTGCGGGAAATCCTTCCCTTCCATTTTTACCTTTCCATAAGAAGGAACAAAGAAGAAGGCCAAGTGAGAACATTCCCTCTAAGGCTCAGTCCGTTCTAAACGCCACCTCGCTGACGCGGGAAATGGCGAATATGTGTAATATATTATCATTTTTTTTTTATTATACTTTGTCGCTGTCTCCCGCGTTTGCGAGGTAGCGCAAGGAAACAGACGAAAGAAATGGCCCAACCCCCCCCCCCCCCATACACATGTATATACATACATCCACACACGCAAATATACATACCTACACAGCTTTCCATGGTTTACCCCAGACGCTTCACATGCCTTGATTCAATCCACTGACAGCACATCAACCCCGGTATACCACATCGCTCCAATTCACTCTATTCCTTGCCCTCCTTTCACCCTCCTGCATATTCAGGCCCCGATCACACAAAATCTTTTTCACTCCATCTTTCCACCTCCAATTTGGTCTCCCTCTTCTCCTCGTTCCCTCCACCTCCGACACATATATCCTCTTGGTCAATCTTTCCTCACTCATTCTCTCCATGTGACCAAACCATTTCAAAACACCCTCTTCGGCTCTCTCAACCACACTCTTTTTTTTACCACACATCTCTCTTACCCTTACGTTACTTACTCGATCAAACCACCTCACACCACATATTGTCCTCACACATCTCATTTCCAGCACATCCACCCTCCTCCGCACAACTCTATCTATAGCCCACGCCTTGCAACCATATAACATTGTTGGAACCACTACTCCTTCAAACATACCCATTTTTGCTTTCCGAGATAATGTTCTCGACTTCAACACATTCTTCAACGCCCCCAGAATTTTCGCCCCCTCCCCCTACCCTATGATCACTTCCGCTTCCATGGTTCCATCCGCTGCCAAATCCACTCCGAGATATCTAAAACACTTCACTTCTTCCAGTTTTTCTCCATGCAAACTTACCTCCAAACTGACTTGTCCCTCAACCCTACTGTACCTAATAACCTTGCTCTTATTCACATTTACTCTCAGCTTTCTTCTTCACACACTTTACCAAACTCAGTCACCAGCTTCTGCAGTTTCTCACATGAATCAGCCACCAGCGCTGTATCATCAGCGAACAACAACTGACTCACTTCCCAAGCTCTCTCATCCCCAACAGACTTCATACTTGCCCCTCTTTCCAAAACTCTTGCATTTACCTCCCTAACAACCCCATCCATAAACAAATTAAACAACCATGGAGACATCACACACCCCTGCTGCAAACCTACATTCACTGAGAACCAATCACTTTCCTCTCTTCCTACACGTACACATGCCTTACATCCTCGATATCATATTTATCTATTTTGCTTTGTCGCTGTCTCCCGCTTTAGCGAGGTTGCGCAACGAAACAGACGAAAGAATGGCCCAACCCACCCACATACACATATATATACAGACACGTCCACACACGGAAATATACACACCTATACATCTCAACGTATACATATATATATACACACAGACATACACATATATACACATGTACATGATTCATACTGGCTGCCTTTATTCATTCCCATCGCCACCCCGCCACACATGAAATAAAAAACCCCTTCCCCCTCATGCGTGCGAGGTAGCGCTAGGAAAAGACAACAAAGGCCCCATTCGTTCACACTTAGTCTCTAGCTGTCATGTAATAATGCACCAAAACCACAGCTCCCTTTCCACATCCAGGCCCCACAGAACTTTCCATGGTTTACCCCAGACTCTTCACATGCCCTGGTTCAATCCATTGACAGCACGTCGACCCCGGTATACCACATCGTTCCAATTCACTCTATTCCTTGCACGCCTTTCACCCTCCTACATGTTCAGGCCCCGATCACTCAAAATCTTTTTCACTCCATCTTTCCACCTCCAATTTGGTCTCCCACTTCTCCTCATTCCCTCCATCTCTGACACATTTATCCTCTTGGTCAATCTTTCCTCACTCATTCTCTCCATGTGACCAAACCATTTCAAAACACCCTCTTCGGCTCTCTCAACCACACTCTTTTTTTACCACACATCTCTCTTACCCTTATATTACTTACTCGATCAAACCACCTCACACCACATATTGTCCACACACATCTCATTTCCAGCACATCCACCCTCCTCCGCACAACTCTATCTATAGCCCACGCCTTGCAACCATATAACATTGTTGGAACCACTATTCCTTCAAACATAACCATTTTTGCTTTCCGAGATAATGTTCTCGACTTCCACACATTTTTCAACGCCCCCAGAATTTTCGCCCCCTCCCCTACCCTATGATTCACTTCCGCTTCCATGGTTCCATCCGATGCCAAATCCACTCCGAGATATCTAAAACACTTCACTTCTTCCAGTTTTTCTCCATGCAAACTTACCTCCAAACTGACTTGTCCCTCAACCCTACTGTACCTAATAACCTTGCTCTTATTCACATTTACTCTCAGCTTTCATCTTTCACACACTTTACCAAACTCAGTCACCAGCTTCTGCAGTTTCTCACACGAATCAGCCACCAAGGCTGTATTATCAGCGAACAACTGACTCACTTCCCAAGCTCTCTCATCCCAAAAAATTTTTTCCCCCCCCCCCAAAACCCTTTAAAATTTTTTAAAAAAAAATTTAAAAAAAAAAAAAAAAATTTTTTTAAAAATTTTAAAATTTTTTTAAAAAATTTTTTCCACACCCCCTTTTTTTTCCCCCCCCAAAAACCTTTTCCCCCTTTTGGCCCCCCCCGGGGGAAAGGGGGAAAAAAAAAAAAAAAAATTTTTTTTTTTTTCCCCCCCCAAAAAAAAACCTTAAAAACCCCCCCCCAAGGGAAAACCCCCCCCCAAAAAAAAAAAAAAACCCCCCCCCCCCCAAAAAGGGCCCAAAAAATTTTGGGGCCTTTCCCCCCAAAAAAAACCCCGGGCCCCCAAAAAATTTTTTTTCCCCCTTTTAAAACCCCCTTTCCCCTTTTCCCCCCTTTTCCCCCCCCCCCACCCTTTTTCCCGGGGAAAAAACCCCCCCCCCCCCCCTTTTTTTTTCCCCCCCCCTTTTTTCCCCCCCCACCCCCTTTTTCCCCCCCCCTTTTTTTCCCCCCCCCCGGGGGGGCCCAAAAAAACCCCAAACCCCCCCCCCCCCCCCCCCCCCCGGGCCCCCCCCAAAAAAAGGGGGCCCCCCTTTTTTTTCCTTTTTTTTAAAATTTTTTCCCCCCAAAAAAGGGGGGGTTTTTTTTTTTGGTTTTCCCTTTTTTTTTTCCAAAAAAAATTTCCCCCCAAAAAAAATTTTTTTTTTTTTTTAAATTTTTAAAAAAAAATTAAAAAAAAAAAAAAATTTTTAATTAAAAAAAATTTTTTAAATTTTTTTTTTAAAAAAAACCCGGGGTTTAAAAAAAAACCCCCCGGTTTTTGGGGAAAAGGGCCCCCCCTTTTTTTAAAACCCCCCCTTTTTTTTTTTTTTCCCCCCCAAAAAAAAAACCCCCCAAAAAAAACCCCGGGCCCCCCCCCGCAAAACCAAAATTAAAAGGGGGGGCCCTATATATATATATATATATATATATATATATATATATATATATATATATATATATATATATATATATATATTTATTTGTCCCGATATGTACACACACACACACACACAAACCACCTTAAACCAGATATCCATTTTACGAGCAGCCCCAAGGGGAAGATGAACACCTGCGTTGGGTGTGGATAGGTTGACGCGCCCACGATTCGAAACCATGCCAATGCTGACTCCTCTGTGTATGTGTGTAAGTGTGTGTGTGTGTGTGTGTGTGTGTGTGTGTGTCTGTGTGTCTGTGTATGTATGTATGTATGTATGTATGTATGTATGTATGTGTGTGTGTGTGTGTGTGTGTGTGTGTGTGTGTGTGTGTGTGTGTGTGTGTGTATGTATGTGTGTGTGTGTGTGTGTGTGTGTGTGTGTGTGTATGTGAGTATGTATGTATGTATGTATGTATGTATGTATGTATGTGTGTGTGTGTGTGTGTGTGTGTGTGTGTGTGTGTGTGTGTGTGTGTGTGTGTGTGTGTGTGTATGTATGTATGTATGTATGTATGTATGTATGTATGTATGTATGTATGTATGTGTGTGTGTGTGTGTGTGTGTGTGTGTGTATGTATGTATGTATGTATGTATGTATGTATGTATGTATGTATGTATGTATGTATGTATGTATGTGTGTGTGTGTGTGTGTGTGTGTGTGTGTGTGTGTGTATGTATGTATGTATGTATGTATGTATGTATGTATGTATGTATGTATGTGTGTGTGTGTGTGTGTGTGTGTGTGTGTGTGTGTGTGTGTGTGTGTGTGTGTGTGTGTGTATGTATGTATGTATGTATGTATGTATGTATGTATGTGTGTGTGTGTGTGTGTGTGTGTGTGTGTGTGTGTGTGTGTGTGTGTGTATGTATGTATGTATGTATGTATGTATGTATGTATGTATGTATGTATGTATGTATGTGGGTGTGTCTATGTATGTATGTATGTATGATGTGTGTGTGTGTGTGTGTGTGACAACATCTGACCTTCACATGAATCATGTGAGGTCATCTCTCCCAAGCTAAAACAACCCATACTACCACTTCAGCCACAGTGTGTCCGGTAACATTTGGCAGATGTGGAGGAGACTGCCTCCAGCCCCCAGTGGGGAAGCGGGCTCCCCAGGGCCGGGCCACCACTGGTGAGAACCGCTCTCACTGCCACTGTGCAACAGTGGAGTCTTCCGGCCTGACACCACCACTGGAGAACGGTTCCCACTGCACATCAGTAGCCCCCCCCCTCAGTGGCCTGACATCAGCACTGATGAGAACCACTCCCACTTTACCAGTGGAATCCTCCTGCCTGACACTACCACTGTAAGTGGGGTCCTCCGGCCGAACACTGGTGAGAACCTCTCCTACTCCCACTGCACACCAATGAGGTCCCCTGGCCTGACACCACCACTGGTAAAAGCCATCGCCACTGTACACCAGATGCCACCCCCCAAGCCTGAAACAGCCACCACTGGTAAAAGCTAAACGCCACTGTACACCAGTGCCATGATGGCCAGGCAACAACCCCCCTGGACCAGCGCTCTGCAACTTCCTGTGTCATATCGATCCACTCCCTCGCCTCCCTGCCATGCCTACTGTTTCCAGCATGCACTCCCTCATCACATCATCTGATATTTACGAGTTCTCAACAAACAGTATTAATACTAGTCCTTGTCTCTGTTTCATGACCAGTATATATACTAGGAATACTGTCTTTTGGAGGAGTAACTGAAGGCTGAGGGTAACTGGGCAGTAATTCGTAGCTAAAGGCGGCCGTATGGATAATAAAAGCCTCGTGTGTTTATACTGAAAAAAAGTCAGCAGTTTACACACGTAAATACAAAGATAATACACACCAGTATCACCACAGAAGCCTAGCTTCGCTTCTTGTCCGGGGGATCTGTAACACTACACCCAGCTGACATATCCTGGATCATACCCAGTATTAAGAGACTTATACAGCGAGAGAGAAAACAAGTGAAGCTATAATTATTCGCATTTCTTTGACGTAGGATCCGGCTCTTATATACTTCCTTGCAATGTATCTGATCCCTTCCGATACCGGATCCACGGTGTAAAAAATGTGACAGCACTGCCTTCAGTCTGCCTTCAGCCCGTGGTATGGGAAACAGGTGAGATGGGCTGGGTGATCTGGCAGACTTCCATTTCCCCAGCGTCAATCACCCCTACACTGATGGAGAAAAAACTCCCACCACCGTCCACCACAGCCTTCCTCACGGCGACACGGTCTGCCTTCCAGCCAACCATCCAACCTTCCCAACTCCAGATTCATTGCAAGAATTTGCATTTGCCCGACAGTTACACAATCCTGAGCGATCCACTTCACACAGTAACTCACCAATGAAATTCTAAAAAGGGTTTCTCCTCTGAATCAGCCAATCCCTTCTGTTTCATCATCTTTCCAACGTTCAGAATGCGCCGTAATATCACTCACATTCTCCTAATGAACTACGAACCATTATCATCACCCCGAGACATACTACAGAGCGAGAGCCTAAATAAAGTTTAGGCTCCGTACATCCTCAGCGGTGTGGTAATCAGAAAACCTTCTCGACCATCTAATGCATCATTAGTCACCTACACCTCATCGTCCATAACCTGTGGCTCTTAATGACATCAACCTGACCAAAGCATTCGACTTGGTTAACCATAACCTAAGTCATCAACAAAGCCATCACCACTGAGCTGCAGGGGAGTCTTAGGCAACAGCTCACAGCAGACCTCCTCAGTGAGAGTGGTCCGGAACCACGCTTCCGTCGTGCCATCTTCACCTTCCAGTTCCTCACCTACGGTGCCTCACAGACCAAAGGTGGGACCCTTGTGCTTCCTTACCTCACCTATGGTGCCTCACAGACCAAAGGTAGGACCCTTGTGCTTCCTTATCCATATAAATGATGTCTTAATGGATACAACGTCACGATGAAAGTAAATACACGACTCTAATATTAGTATCAACGTTGACAACATCTCTGCTGACTATATAGCTCTTCAGTACACCCTCCACAGCTGGAACACCCACAATCATGTCACCATCGGCCAAACCATCATCGCAGTCTTGCACAGCAACATCGCTTCCTCACATGTCCCTCCTTCTGTCTCACACGACCCAAGACCCTCCTAGAAGAGCAATCTACAAAGCTTCAACATGTCACTCTGTGCGAGAACTGAGGTGGAAGGAACACATCAGTGCAAGTCAAATTGTCCCTTTACAACAGATTCCCTTCTGATATAAAAGTTACCGTGTTTAACATTCTTTGTATCTTCTGTACTGTACATTTTCGGCTTTTGATTGCAGCGTTTAATGAAATGTTAATCATTATCATAACTATCAATCATTATCATCACATTATTAACACTAATGTTACCATTATCATTTATCATCATTATCATTACATTATTAACACTAATGTTACCATTATCATTTATCATCATTATCATTACATTATCAACACTAATGTTACCATTATCATTTATCATCATTATCATTACATTATTAACACTAATGTTACCATTATCATTTATCATCATTATCATTACATTATCAACACTAATGTTACCATTATCATTTATCATCATTATCATTACATTATTAACACTAATGTTACCATTATCATTTATCATCATTATCATTACATTATTAACACTAATGTTACCATTATCATTTATCATCATTATCATTACATTATTAACACTAATGTTACCATTATCATTTATCATCATTATCATTACATTATTAACACTAATGTTACCATTATCATTTATCATCATTATCATTACATTATTAACACTAATGTTACCATTATCATTTATCATCATTATCATTACATTATTAACACTAATGTTACCATTATCATTTATCATCATTATCATTACATTATTAACACTAATGTTACCATTATCATTTATCATCATTATCATTACATTATTAACACTAATGTTACCATTATCATTTATCATCATTATCATTACATTATTAACACTAATGTTACCATTATCATTTATCATCATTATCATTACATTATTAACACTAATGTTACCATTATCATTTATCATAATCATTACATTATTAACAATAATGTTACCATTATCATTTATCATTATCATTACATTATTAAAACTAATGTTACCATTATCATTTATCATCATTATCATTACATTATCAACACTAATGTTACCATTATCATTTATCATCATTATCATTACATTATCAACACTAATGTTACCATTATCATTTATCATAATCATTACATTATTAACAATAATGTTACCATTATCATTTATCATAATCATTACATTATTAACAATAATGTTACCATTGTCATTTATCATTATCATTACATTATCAACACTAATGTTACCATTATCATTTATCATCATTATCATTACAATATCAACGCTAATGTTACCATTATCATTTATCATCATTATCATTACATTATCAACACTAATGTTACCATTATCATTTATCATTATCATTACATTATTAACACTAATGTTACCATTATCATTTATCATCATTATCATTACATTATCAACACTAATGTTACCATTATCATTTATCATCATTATCATTACATTGTCAACACTAATGTTACCATTATCATTTATCATTATCACTACATTATCAACACTAATGTTATCATTATCATTATCAGTTCTGTTACCATTTTGTTACTGATCTCATCGTTACTAATCATTATCATTATAGTCAATATTATCATTCACCAGGAACCCCTTACTGTTCACTAGTAATAACACTGGCATCCAAACCTTGTTCACTCCAACTACGTTAACCTTCTGTAAGTTTCAACAACAATGAGATATATCCTTAATTTCTGCTGTCAGTCTCTGCGTTTATCAATCTATCTTAAAAGGAAAAAAGACTTTTGAGGCATCGCTATAAAATCTTCTCACAAGCTTCTTTTTTATGGGACAAGCCAAGTGACGGATCATTTCATTTGAAGTCAAAAGTCTTACACGATCGTTCATTTTTATATTACATTATTCAACAGTTACCGAGGCCGTGAAATTAACTTTTAACTCGAATGGCTGCCAGAGCCGGTTACCCACCCGAAGTTAACGGCCCATATTCATGTGAATGTCAACTTCTATATTACAGTAGCACAACCAACTTTAAAAATATCAATCACTTAATTTTCATCATACATGTACATAGAATTACTGTAGTTCAACACGTTTGTAATCATACATCACATAATGTTCGCCATTAAATAAAAAATTTATGTCAACACAATACTACTGCAACTCAACCAGTATGCAACTTTACATCACGTAACGTTCACCATTAAATACATAACGTATGTCAACACAATACTACTGCAATTCAAGCAATATGTAACTTTACATCACGTTATATTCAACGAACCACCACTAAATGTATAAACCATACAATTTGTTCTGTAAAACCTCTTGTACTACGCAAATCCACTTCACTCATGTGCTCATCCGGAGCGTAGAAATATCCAACCCTACCTTGTTCTCAAACTCTTTTGTGGTTAAGCAACCAGTTATCATAATAACCCCCTTTCCCTCCACCCCACCCCATCAAGTAATTCCTCAAGTGTGTATTTTCAGCCGAATGGCTGCTTGACTTCGATACACCATTTATATATATATATATATATATATATATATATATATATATATATATACATATATATATATATATATATATATGTGTATATATATATATATATATATATATATATATATATATATATATATATATATATATATATATATATCCCTGGGGATGGGGAGAAAGAATACTTCCCACGTATTCCCTGCGTGTCGTAGAAGGCGACTAAAAGGGGAGGGAGCAGGGGGCTGGAAATCCTCCCCTCTCGTTTTTTTTTTTAATTTTCCAAAAGAAAGAACAGAGAAGGGGGCCAGGTGAGGATATTCCCTCAAAGGCCCAGTCCTTTGTTCTTAACGCTACCTCGCTAATGCGGGAAATGGCGAATAGTATGAAAAAAAAAAATATATATATATATATACATATATATATATATATATATATATATATATATATATATATATATATATATATATATATATATATATATATTTTAGTATTATTATTATTTTGCTTTGTCGCTGTCTCCCGCGTTTACGAGGTAGCGCAAGGAAACAGACGAAAGAAATGGCCCAACCCACCCCCATACACATGTATATACACACACGTCCACACACGCAAATATGCATACCTATAAATCTCAATGTACACATATATATACACACACAGACACATACATATATACCCATGCACACAATTCACACTGTCTGCCTTTATTCATTCCCATCGCCACCTCAACACACATGGAATACCATCCCCCTCCCCCTCATGTGTGCGGGGTAGCGCTAGGAAAAGACAACAAAGGCCTCATTCGTTCACACTCAGTTTCTAGCTGTCATGCAATAATGCCCGAAACCACAGCTCCCTTTCCACATCCAGGCCCCACACAGCTTTCCATGGTTTACCCCAGACGCTTCACATGCCCTGATTCAATCCACTGACAGCACGTCAACCCCGGTATACCACATCGATCCAATTCACTCTATTCCTTGCCCGCCTTTCTCCCTCCTGCATGTTCAGGCCCCGATCACTCAAAATCTTTTTCACTCCATCTTTCCACCTCCAATTTGGTCTCCCACTTCTCCTCGTTCCCTCCATCTCCGACACGTATATCCTCTTGGTCAATCTTTCCTCACTCATTCTCTCCATGTGCCCAAACCATTTCAAAGCACACTCTTCTGCTCTCTCAACCACGCTCTCTTTATTTCCACACATCTCTCTTACCCTTACATTACTTACTCGATCAAACCACCTCACACCACACATTGTCCTCAAACATCTCATTTCCAGCACATCCACCCTCCTGCACACAACTCTATCCATAGCCTACGCCTCGCAACCATACAACATTGTTGGAACCACTATTCCTTCAAACATACCCATTTTTGCTTTCCGAGATAATGTTCTCGACTTCCACACATTCTTCAAGGCTCCCAGGATTTTCGCCCCCTCCCCCACCCTATGATTCACTTCCGGTTCCATGGTTCCATCAACTGCCAGATCCACTCCCAGATATCTGAAACACTTTACTTCCTCCAGTTTTTCTCCATTCAAACTTACCTCCCAACTGACTTGACCCTCAACCCTACTGTACCTAATAACCTTGCTCTTATTCACATTTACTCTTAACTTTCTTCTTTCACACACTTTACCAAACTCAGTCACCAGCTTCTGCAGTTTCTCACATGAATTAGCCACCAGCGCTGTATCATCAGCGAACAACTGGCTCACTTCCTAAGCTCTCTCATCCACAACAGACTATATATCTATATATATATATATATATATATATATATATATATATATATATATATATATATATTTTTTTTTTTTTTCTTTTAAACTTCGCCGTTTCCCGCGTTAGCGAGGTAGCGTTAAGAACAGAGGACTGGGCCTTTTTTGGAATATCCTCACCTGGCCCCCTCTGTTCCTTCTTTTGGAAAATTAAAAAAAAAAAAAAACGAGAGGGGAGGATTTCCAGCCCCCCGCTCCCTCCCCTTTTAGTCGCCTTCTACGACACGCAGGGAATACGTGGGAAGTATTCTTAATCCCCTATCCCCAGGGATATATATATATATATATATATAATAAAAAATACTACTAACCTACTTGGTTAGGTCATACACGGAGTCTCCCGTTCTCTGTGGGGCGTGGCCATCTGTAAACCGATACGCCATCTTCAAGCAGGAACTGTTTACGTTGTTATCACTTACTCTGCTAGTGTTGCACTCAACGTTGTTCCGTTTGCCCTCTCGACTTTCAAACCCTGGCGATCAAACCACAAAGTTCGGTGCTCTTCCATGCTTATCAAGTTTGAAGAGAGTGGATTCTTTACATAGGAGCTGTACGTAATAAGTGGACGGGCTATATCCTAAGCAAACTGCACAAAACGTGACTCTTCTATTATCTGTCTGCCCAACTCCCCCCCCATCCCACCCCCGTTTGCTCCGGCTAAATTCTATCTAATGTAAAAATTTCGTTTTTCATTATTTCATACTCATTTTTCTGTTATTTTTCTTTCAGCTTAGCTTTTATCCTTCTACTATTTCTCTGATTAGTATTTCCGTACTTCTTATCATTACGTTTTCCCTCCGTCACTCTCCTGTCCCCCGTGACACTATCACAACAATGATTTCTGAAAGCCATGCCAATCCTGTGAACCGTTTTATTTACACTACCGAGCAGCGGGTAGGCTGCGCATGCGCTGGCCACGACACGGAGGATGTTAGGGCTTTCGATCCTGCTGAGGATGTTGCGGACAATCTTCTGTTTATCCAGTTACTAATGGATTCACTTCCATCGCAGAACAAGTTCCTGGTAAAGAAGATATTACGTACATTTAAGAAATAATGGACTGACTTCCATCCCCAGACAAATTCCTGGTAAAGCTCCAAATCTTGGAGGGATTTGTCGCAAACGACGGAGGCAATTCTATATTTTCAGCTACGTTCACTTGAAATATTTAGATGTTACTTTTGACGTTGAAATATTTAGATGTTACTTTTGACGTTGAAATATTTAGATGTTACTTTTGACGTTGAAATATTTAGATGTTACTTTTGACGTTGAAATATTTAGATGTTACTTTTGACGTTGAAATATTTAGATGTTACTTTTGACGATGAAATATTTAGATGTTACTTTTGACGATGAAATATTTAGATGTTACTTTTGACGTTGAAATATTTAGATGTTACTTTTGACGTTGAAATATTTAGATGTTACTTTTGACGTTGAAATATTTAGATGTTACTTTTGACGTTGAAATATTTAGATGTTACTTTTGACGTTGAAATATTTAGATGTTACTTTTGACGTTGAAATATTTAGATGTTACTTTTGACGTTGTAATATTCAGATCTTACTTTTGACGTTGTAATATTCAGATCTTACTTTTGACGTTGAAATATTTAGATGTTACTTTTGACGTTAAAATAAAAGAATGAAATCTCGATTAAACATGATGCCTACAACCTATCAGCTTTTAAAGAAATCTTTAGTTCAATGTTTTTCTTTAAAAGCTTAAAAATATTATGCAATATACACATATATAAGTAAAAACTTAAAATCATATATTTCTTACACCTGTCCGAAATTTTCCAGAACTTTAGCCAATGTATAGCAACTGTAACATGACTATCGAACAAAGATCTTTAAAAGTGTCAGGTTCTGTTTTATTTTCCACTAAGTGTTCGAACGCTCACAGACCGGTGTACTAGTGACAAGAGAGTAAGTTTTTTTTTCCAGCCTTCTCTTTACTCTACAATTACACATCCTTCATCTCCTGATTTATTCTCCTTCAGTATTTCTCTCATTTCATCTGATTTCGTATTCAGGCCTGCCATACTGCCTTACTGCTCCCAGCCTTCCTTTCTTGCTTTTTCGGTCAACTTGTCTACATCTTCATAAATATTTCTAATTCTTCTTTACACATTTGTCGTCAATGGGTTACACCAAGATGAAAAATCAATTCAGGACATGTACGACCTTTTATGACCTGACACAGAAATCATGACGTAGCTAAAACCTTTTTAAAGCCTTCAAAATGCATAAATGATAGAAGACTTTCTTATGATTTCCAAGGATCTGTAGAGACACTTCAATTCTTCGTTCTATTAGGTCTAAACCAGGATAAATTCATTTCCTGGTGGTACCTTGCAACCGTTTTCCCGTATTATCTACATACACATAAAATGAGGAAACGAGTTCTATGTACCTAATGATGCTAAGCACATACTGTTATTCATCAGTTCTACAAGTTTTTCACCATTCTTACCATCGACGATAATATACACTAAGGAAGGCCCAGGTGTTTGTAACCTTCGACGAAGGAAAAATATAAAACGTTCAACTTGTGGCCGACCGTTGTGCCTGTTGCTAACCGTTGTGTCTGTAGCCAACCGTTGTGTCTGTAGCCAACCGCTGTGCCTGTTGCCAACCGTTGTGCCTGTAGCCAACAGTTGTGTCTGTAGCCAACCGTTGTGTCTGTGGCTGATCACTGTATCTGTGACCAACTCTTGTGCCAATAGAGGAACCGTTGTGCCTGTTGCCAACCGTTGTGTCTGTAGTTGATCATTGTATCTAAGACCAACTGTTGTGCCAATGGACAACCGTTGTGCCTGTGACCGCCCGTTGTGTCTGACTCTTGTGCCAGTAAACGATAGCTGAGGCTGGGTACACAAGAGGTATGAAAGACGACGCTGATGTAGCCTCTGTCTTAATAGCTGCGCCTACAACCCAATTACCCTATTGATCCTTCCTTCACGACGTACCTCCCATGCCTCTCCTCTCTTCATTGTTCCTCTCTTTTACCATCAAACTTTTTACATTACTAACACCCACTAAGCAGCTTAAGACGAGGTGGTCTGTCTCGAAAGTGTTTTCAAGGAATCATTACCATTATACATACCCGGATCTTCTCGTCGGTCTCTTGGTAACGTTATAAGCCGGGAGAGTAATTACCTCTTTCGCTCATTACCGATTGTGGCTGGCTGGTTGGCTTGGGGTCCCTGGACGCTTGCCTCACTATCAGGTCAACAACCAATCAGACACTGACCTCCCTCTGTTTTACGCTTATAACGTCTTCATTTCTTCTGACTTCCTTCGTGTTCCCCAGTAAACCGGTCCTTGTGTCCAACAGTGAAATATAATAAAACTTTACACTGACGTGTGGTCAAAACATGCTGATAGGTTTATCGCTATTTACCGGAAAATTACTTTTGGAAAATCTCCTTCTCAGATATCTCTCACATCGGTGACGTGGTGCGCCCATAGCCATTCTTCCGTCACCAACTCTATGCCCATCGGCCACAACGAAAGTATATACATAAATTCGTTTCTGTTCAGGTTGGGTTAGGGTGACCGCCCATGGGCGAGGGGTGGCCGCCCAGCATATGGCTGAGCGGTCAATAGATATTCATCGCAAGACAGATCTGATAATTCCTAATAATTAGATCCAGTTGTGAGTGAGGAGGGCGCCAGAGGGGCAGAGGGTGGGGGGTTAGGGGCTCTGTAACTCGCTCATTTCATGGGGTGGGGTCAGAGTTTCTGAGAACTCGTTCGCTTCCCTTCGCGGGGCGGGGTTAGCGGCTCTGGTAACTCGTCTGATTCCCTTCACTGGATGAGGTTATGGGTTCTTGAGACTCGCTTGCTTCCCTTTGTGGGAAAGATGGGGAGTGGGGGGGGAGAGGTTCTGAGACTCGTTCGCTTTGAAAACCCGTTCCTTTTCCCCTTACATCATACACTATTTACCTCTACTTCAACTCAAAACACCAACCCTAAAGGGGAGAACGAAGAGCATTTGCAGTTTTGGGGATTCAAACACAGGTCCTAGAGATCCCTGGGTCCCAATGCTGACCACTAAACCACTGTGGTTCCCTCACAAAACAAAAAATCAAGGCTCTTTGCAGTTTCCGAGAAGCATAAGTTCATTTATCTGGTGCATCATCGACTATCTAACACTTTACCTAAACCTACCATACTTGATTAGTCTTCTATCTGCAACTGGTTCTTGCATACACACCTCCGTCCACACCCCCTGCCTGAGAGACCTCCCCAAGAACAACAAGGAGTAAGAGAAGCAGACACTCACGTCCCCCTGGGTGCGATAGTTCCTCCCGCCATAAAGAGACGGACGCCCCAAGCCGGGCACAGTGGGCGCCCTCTTCACCTCCCGCCGCCGTCCGTCTCCTCGTCGAGTATGTCCAGCCTCAAGTGGCGGTGAAGATACCTTGCTTACGTTACTGATGCTCCCTCTGTACTCAAGCCCACGACCTTCACTTTTTCTTATTCTAAACTCTGATTATATATATATATATATATATATATATATATATATATATATATATATATATATATATATATATATATATATATTATCCCTGGGGATAGGGGAGAAAGAATACTTCCCACGTATTCCCTGCGTGTCGTAGAAGGCGACTAAAAGGGGAGGGAGCGGGGGCCTGGAAGTCCTCCCCTCTCAAATTTTTTTTAATTTTCCAAAAGAAGGAACAGAGAAGGGGGCCAGGTAAGGATATTCCCTCAATGGCCCAGTCCTCTGTTCTTAACGCTACCTCGCAAATGCGGGAAATGGCGAATCGTATGAAAAAAAAAAAAAAAATATATATATATATATATATATATATATATATATATATATATATATATATATATTGTACTTAAACACCGCGTGTGCACTCTTAAACTTTGGTAATTTTGTAAAGTGCACAAGGACTGGTGGGGCTAGCCGTGTATACACACACAGCCAAACACACACGTTCATTCTCATGTCACAATCAATTACGATCCACCGTCACCAGCATTACCACACCGCCGCCACAGCTCTGTGCTCTACACAGCCCCGCCGTACACCATCGGCGATCGCCTGAGTTATGTACAAAGCTGATCTGCTACATGTAAAAAGATAGACTCTATTATATCGGCCTACGTTCCAATTTACTCTTAGTGATTAAGGACATAAAGGTAGCTATCCAGCTGATGTATCAACTACCAGAGTATGTGTAGCGAGGCACAGATTGGCGTGTGTGTGCGTTGTTATGGGGCGCAGCTCTGGTTTATGTGACACTGTTGCTTTACAGAACTGGTGTATGTGTGGCTATGGACAGCTGACGAGGGTTCTGTATGGCCCTCGATCGCTGACGAGGGTTATGTGTGGTTGTGGACCGCTGAGAGATTCATGTGAGGTTGTGGATCGCAGAGGTCATGTGAAGTTGTGTGTGGACCGCACAGGTCATGTGTGGCTGTGTACCTCACACAAGTGTCATGCGTGGCCGTGGACCGCTGACGTGGGTTATGTGTGAGTGTGGACGTTGACGAAGGTCATGCATGGCAGTGGACCGTTGGTGAAGGTCATGCATGGCGGTAGACAGTTGACAAAGGTTATCTGTGGTTGTGAACCGTTGACTAAGGTCATGTGTGGTTGTGGACCGTTGACGGGGGTCATGTGTGGTTGTGGACCGTTGACGAGGGTCATGTGTGGTCGTGGACCGTTGACGAGGGTCATGTGTGGTTGTGAACCGTTGACGAGGGTCATGTGTGGCTGTGGACCGCTGATGAAGGCCATGTGAGCTCCTAAGCACCAATGTGTGTGTTAGCCTCTCCTGGACATCCGAGTGTGTGTGTGTGTGTGTGTGTGTGTGTGTGTGTGTGTGTGTGTGTGTGTAAGCCCTTCCTGGACGCCAGTATGTGTGTGTGATCCCCTCATGGACGCCAGTATATGTGTGCGAGTCCCTCCTGGACGCGCCAGTATATATGTCTGAGCTCTAGTATGTGTGTGAGCTGTTCCTGGACGGCAATGTATGTCTTTAAGCCCCTTCTGGGCACCAGTATATGTAAGCGAGTCCCTCCTGGACGCCAATGTATGTGTGAGCCCCTACTGGACGCCAGTATATGTGTGTTTAAGCCTCTTCTGAGCACCAGTGTGTGAGTGAGCCAAGTTCTGAGGACCAGAACTGGTACATTAACCGGTACAATAACCTGGTACAGGCCGGGCCACTCGCCATAAAAACTCAACTGCCACTAGACACATAAGCTACTCGGCAGTTGGGCAATTTTCTGCAATATATCGCCCACTTTCCCTTTTCTGGTAATGTTCTGCCAGCGCACCTGGATATTTATACCAGTCTTTCCCTGGATTTCTTGCGAGTACTTCGCATGCACTCTCCGGCGGCAAATATAAGGTGCCTGAACACGGGCTATCGTGGCATCGGCTGATGTCCTGACATGACAATACATTAGAGGCAGCATCAAAGCCACACACCACCTGGCCAAGACATATACGCTTTACCCAAATGGTCCTGGGTCTGCTTTCCACACCCAGGGCGCAAGTCAAATTATACATGAAGCACCACTAAAATCGGAAAAGGTCAGGTATACAATGCAAGAAAAGAATGTAAACATCCGGGGCTCGAAACGGCTTTGCTTATTATCTACAAGTGTCAGAAACATTACGGGCCACCCAAGCCATCGCTTGAAGAACTCGCTGCGTGAATACCAACCAAACAAGTGGACCCGGGTTGTGGAGGAAACATAACATCCTCGTCATCCCAAGACTAAACACGAGACATGATAAATCAAGTCTCCCAGAGGGGCATTGGTAACAACTTGCTTCTTAATGGTGAAAAGTTTCAACTCCTCCATCACGGGAGGGAAGAGATGATAAGGGTAATATACAAACAAAATGCCGGAGAGGAACGAACATAGTCATGTGTCAGAAGGACAGTGTTAAAGACCTCTTAATGATACTGTTTGATGACCTCACCTTCTACAGACGTTAGAGAGGGAGAGAGAGAGAGGAACAGTTACCACCACTTCCAAAAGATGGCAGGCTGGACTTTAGCGAACCTTCAAGACTAGAGAGGTTAAAACCATTCAAGACGATTTTAAAAACACTTAAATTCTCCCGAACTAGAATACCGCTATGTGTTAACCTCACCTTTCACAATGGGCAAAATTTCAATTAGAAAGAGACCAAAGGTCTCGCACAACCCACACTGCCGCTACTAAAATACTTAACAACTGAAGCACTGAGGCTGGACTCCTGAGACACAGATGGCAAAGGTATAATATTATCTACACCGAGAGCACGCTGGGTCGAATGCTTCTCAATCCGGACCCGAAAAATAATCCTTATTGGCACACCGGCCATAGAAAACCGCCATATCAGCATTAAAACAGAAAGTTGCTATGAGTTATATACGTAAAAATACCCTAAAACATCCAAAGCCACAAATCATTTCATACAATGCCAACAGCCACTGAAAACACTACAAACTGTGGGAAGGAGAAACATAACATGGGTTTGGAGATGTATCATGAAAGTGAACAAGAACAGCCACAATGTGGTGGTTACGTAGACCTACTGGACGGGGCTTCTATCAGCCCGACTTAGCAGGGGAACAACACGACTGCCTAATACGTGATCGCGCTGTGGGGGTAGACGACCTCCGAAAACATCTTTAAGTAAACATAAGATGCACCTGTACGGACGCATGCGCACCGCACTCTGGGTAAAGCCTGGCCGATCAAAGGAGCAATGATGCAGCTCGCTTGGTCCCACATCGAACTGTGGAGGCAGACAAGCCTCCAAAACCATCGTAAAGCATGGGATGGTATACGCACGTCTTCTAACTCATTCCTCTCATTAAACCTTTAACCTTAAGAAAATTACCTTGTATTGTTCTCACAACCCCTTTACGAGCCCACTATCCACTACGCCAGCAGCTCCCCTCGTTACCTGCAGCACCAGGAGGCCTGCACCAGGTTACCTGTAGGTGGGTGGGAGGAACACAACAACTTCCTTTCCAGGAGCCACGATGAGCCGTCTCCGGCTTTCCAGGTCGCCAACGTCTCGCGTGCCTGGAGCCGGGAGGCGCTCTGAACTCTGCAGTATCCGCCTCCACGCTTTACGTCCCCGACACAACACAAAACCAAAACGTGCGACAAATATTCCCATCTTTCCTTCCATCGAAATCTTTTTAACATGTTACTGATTCAATCAATCCTGCTAACTAACAGTGACGTGAAATGGATCTAAAAAGCAGGTTCGAACCCCATCACGGGGTATGAATATTCCATAGCAGGAATTAATGATATGTCAAAATTAATTCTCAATCACTGCAACGCATAAAAAGATTACTATCGTAAGCTTTAAATAAAATTGTTGCGGACAGAACTACCCAAATTCCAATTCAACAGTTCAAGCCCTTTCCCACCTTCTTACAGCTCTATTGTCCATACACACACACACACACACACACACACACACACATATATATATATATATATATATATATATATATATATATATATATATATATATATATATATACACTCATTTTTGGTTACAAAGCTCCTACATAACAAGCGTAATGGGGATAGGGGAGAAAGAATACTTCCCACGTATTCCCTGCGTGTCGTAGAGGGCGACTAAAAGGGAAGGGAGCGGGGGGCTGGAAATCCTCCCCTCTCATTTTTTTTTTTTTATTTTCCAAGGAAGGGAACGGAGGGGGGGGGGAGATGAGGATGTTCCCTTAGTGGCCCAGTCCTCTGTTCTTAACGCTACCTCGCTAACGCGGGAAATGGCGAATAGTATGAAAAAAAAAAATATAAATATATATACATAAGAGTAATGAACTATCCTACACTGTGTGTGGCACTGAATGCATGTAGCCCTCAGCCCACCTCGGTCATCTTCCTATTATCCCTCTATATTTGTATAATTATATACACTCACGTCAGCTGAATACCTGTAATATCTTGCTCCTGCCAAAGCATGTGGCCTGGGCAATAGTGATCAAACTAAACAAAAAGTAATAACATTCAAAGGTTTGTCTTACGGTCTTCAGGAGAGTCAACAGGACACTCGTTCTCACAGCCTCTCAGTGTCATGTCCAAATAAACACGATGACATGTCTTTCGCCAACTCTCACATCACAGGATATGATGGAGGTGTACGACACCTAACATGGTCTACGTAGTCCAGACAGGGACAAGAGACAGTAGATGATGCTGTGTACTGAGTCCAACCTATGAATATCCTCGGTCTTCCTACATGGCTCCAAGTGCTAACGTCATCACCACTCCTCATGGAAGACACAAGCATAAGCCTGCTGACTGTACCGGCAGTATGATCCACCAGCCACTGTACCGGCAGTATGATCCACCAGCCACTGTACCGGCAGTATGATCCACCAGCCACTGTACCGGCGGTATGATCCACCAGCCACTGTACCGGCAGTATGATCCACCAGCCACTGTACCGGCAGTATGATCCACCAGCTAAGTCTTAGCACCTCAGCGGAGGTACAGCCTGGCCTGGTTCTGACGAGACAGAAGTCTGCAACACTGAGGCGGAGTCCGGCCAGGTCCAGGAAGGGCGGAGGGACTGCAGCCCCCGGGGATCTTGCACAAACCTTCCTGCACGGCAACTCAACACATGCTCTTCACCAAGGAACCTCTCATTTACCTTCTTCAGTTAATCATATATCATAATCTTGGGCAAGTGATGCAGTAATAACGCTGTCTTGCATACACTTAACTTACACTCACCTCGCGCGGCTGTCGGCTATGGAAAATCCACAAGTTAAAGACCTCGACTGGCCTCGTCAGGCCACCTGGCAGGGTCAGAGGGAGGCAGTTGGTATTACATAAGGAAGGGTGCGCGTGAGGTGGCTCATGTGGGGCCCGACACTCTCCAGGGTCGCTGCTGCTGCTGCACCGCCGCCGCCCGGGAACACCACCTACCACCCTTACACACACACCCTGCACCCCATCCCAGCCACTCCCGCCACACCCACGCTTGCTCATCTACACCCTCACACACCACACCTCACCACACTTACACCACTAATAACACGCACTCGCTCATCCACACCCTCACACACCACATCCACACCACTAATAACACCCACTCGCTCAACCACACCCGCACCACTAATAACACACACTCGCTCATCCACACTCTCACACACCGCATCATGCCACACCTACACCACTCATAACAAATACCTGCTCACCCACACCCTCACACACCACACCACCCTACACACATACCACTCCTAACACGTACTTGCTCATCCACAACCTCACACACCACACCACGCCACACACACACACACACACACCACTCATAACACGTACTTGCTCAATCTACTCCCTCACACACCAAACCACGCCACACTTGCACCATTAACAATACATGCACTCTTACCTACACCCTTACAATCCTCTTACACAACGTTTTCGTCTTCAATCACGCAGATGATGAAACAGCTTAACTTTTATGAATACTATGGCAATCCTGGTTGCGGCAGTCTGTCCACAGTCAACCCAGCTGTTCATCCACGGCTAGTGGTTGGTCGATAATATGGGGACCTGGCTCAGGCTAGGATATATATATATATATACAGCGTCAATGAGGAAGCCTTCATTAGGGCTTCAGTTGCCCGTGCCGTTTCAGCTAACATAAAATATAAATGTGTAACACAAGACATAAGTACCGAAGAATTACCATACACTGCGCTGAGTTTTTAACAGCATTCATAAGTATGCATATAAGTTGGCGCGTGTGCGTGTATATTTCTGTACACACACACACACACACACACACACACACACACACGTCTATCCTTCAGGGATAACAGAAAACCTTTCAGAAAACTCTCCCACCATCTCCCCAGTACACTGTATACCATCCTCCACGTCTGCCAACAGCCATATACATAAATCGTGCACGACAATCCCCTACCTAAGTGGTTTCCTGAGTGAGGCATATGATGTGTTTACGACCCTCACGGAAACGCGCATAAAATATTACAAGAACGGAGAGGTATGGACCCTAAACCACAGCTTATAAAGAAGAGCCATAACTAATAGCAGATGCGACGTTAAAGTCTCGCAAATAATAGTCGAACTTGGAGATATGCAGACGACGTGGTGGAATTAACTACCAAGGCTGACAACTTTGACTAACCAAACTTATCAATAAAATCATCCAAAGCAAAGATAGAAAAATAAGAAGGGAATAACATGGAGTCTTCCTTAACTAACATTAGCAGGAGATCGCATGGTCCGTAACGAGGATATCCGTTAAAAAGAAAAAAAAATCTACATATCGTAGAAGCACGATAGCAAAGTAGACGCCCCACTTCCCACCCAGCTGTCCCTCCGGCTCAACTGCCGACAAAGAAACTAAGAAAACAATACCATGTAGTACAGTGGTAGGATACTGCCATGGAAACAATATAGGAACCTGCCGTTAAAATACAATCCTTCCAGCAGGTTTCAACGTATCACAGATGCGAGGTAAATATAGAGAAGACCGAACCTCCCTATCGACGACTGATGCAAACAGTGACACATTCGGAGACTTCCTAGCCTATGTAACACACATAACCTAGTCATAATGACATATACTTTACGGGGAGGGAGTTCTACACGCTGAGCTATATCTCTTGAACTTTCTCTACTGTCAACCAACTTAAGCAGTGCAATAGTCATTTCCTCCTAACTCAATTTATTCCACTCACTCACTACTCACACTATAATAAAAGTAATTTTTACAGCCTTTCTCAAAGGTTTCTTCTTTCATGTTATGGCCTCTGGTCGTTCTAAACCTAAATCTCTCGAATCTCTAGAAGAAATGTTTATCTTTTTCATCACAAATCTGGTTTACAAACATAGGATATACTCAGATCACCCTTTACTCTTCTATCTTCCATGGTGGACGAATATAAGGCCTCTACAGCCTTTCCCCGTCACTTAGCTCTAAATTCTGGTACCATCTTTGTTGCTCTCCTCTGGGCCTTCTCTATTAGCTGTTTCTTTGGGTGAGGTGACCAAACCTGAAAAGAATGTTCTAATTTTGACCGTGTAAGGCATGAGAACTTTGCTGAAAATTTCCTTACCCATGAACTTTGTGTGTGTGTGTGTGTGTGTGTGTGTGTGTGTGTGTGTGTGTGTGTGTTTACACATACACACACGAGCCTCAGTGCTGTAGTTACAACGTTACGGCCCATAAATCTTCCGGTCCCTAACTAGCGATAAAGAAAACATTACAGACACAACCAGTGGAAAATTAAAGAACCCGCAAGACAAATACGTAAAAAGTGTTAAGGATCAGACAAAGTGCAACCAGTAAGCAGTCATGCGGGTCACAGCCTCAAACAGTCAGCTTGATCTAAGGAGCAGCAGTACAATTCGAGTCCAAAACAACTTGCTGAAAGTCATCTAAACAACCTTGTAATATCGCACAGCTGTAGAGCAAAGCGATTATGATGCCTTCATTATCGAACATATCTTCCTTCTTCCTTCACTTGACAACAAATCTGAAGATGCTTTACACGGCTGAATATCTTCTCACACATGATTAACACGAGACACACTGACAAACCTATTACACACGACAGACTGACATACGTATGGCACACGATACACTTGCATAAGTGATTAAAACAATAGACTGACAGGTGATTCAAACAAGACATCGATACAGGTGATTAACACAACAGACTGACCCAGGTGATTCACACGATACATAGAACCCAGGTGATTAACACAAATGACTGACACAGGTGATTCACACGATACATAGACCCAGGTGATTAACACAATTAACTGACCCAGGTGATTCACACGATACATGGACCCAGGTGATTAACACAACTAACTGACACAGGTGATTCACACGATACATGGACCCAGGTGATTCACACGATACATAGACCCAGGTGATTCACACGATACTCAGACCCAAGTGATTAACACAACTGACTGACAAAGGTGATTCACACGATACATAGACCCAGGTGATTCACACAATACATGGACCCAGGTGATTAACACAACTGACTGACACAGGTGATTCACACGATACATTGACCCAGGTGATTCACACGATACATAGAACCCAGGTGATTAACACAACAGACTGACAAAGGTGATTCACACGACCGACTGACAAAGGTGATTCAAACGATAGACCGGTAGAGGTGATTCATACGACAGATCGGCACAGGTGATTCACAAAACCGGCTGAAAAAAGTGATTCACAGTCAAGAATGAGAAGAGTTCAGCTTTTCTCTGGACATCAGATTCCTTTCGAAAGTCGATGATTCTGTCCTTAATACAAACGGACAAGTTGCCCTTGAGCCATTACACTCAAGAAAGCAACATTCTGTCAACGTTTAGAATAATTCTGTTAAATCAATGCATCGGATTAATGAGATAGTTAAACTCCAGGCAAAATAACGCTGTTACATTAACATAAAGGATTAATGAGGTTAAGCTTTGGAAATACTATAAACAAAACTGTCACTATATGTCTAGGTAAGCGAAGCCACTTGAAAAGTGATATTGTAATGGAGGCACATCAACGTAATGTGAAAATCATCCTTTTCTCTTGAGAAGAAAACTTTTGCAACTTGAACGCGCTCATAGATGAAATTTACGGAGTTGGACAAGCATCTACTGCGTACTGGGTACCAGACTAGCTTGGACGTGGCGGTTACTTAGGCCTACAGACCACGGTCTCCAACAGCCTGACTGAGCAGGGGGAGCATTATATCAGCTCTGTCCTACACAGAGCTGTAAGGGTAGAATACCTCCGAAACCAGCATAAAGTTGCCGGAACGTAAAGTAAGAGAAGTAAGGTCCCAAATCGAGTAAGGTATAAGTTAGGGAAGGTACGGTTCGCAAGACCAAACTCTAGGGTACAAGACCTCTGAAACTATAGTAAACTATACAGGAGGTAAGGTAAGTTCCTAGACCGACTACTGGGGTAGATGTCCTCCGAACCATCCAATTGTATATGGAAGGTAAGGTAAAGTCCCTGACCTCCAAAACCACAAGATATTCGTCAGTAGAAGACCTCCAAAATCATAAGGTATTCGTCAGGGATGAACTTTGTTTACAAAGTCTATGTTCTGTGTCTACCACTGACTCAAGTCTCCCCTGAAGTAATACAGGAACAGTAGCCTCATCACCAAGACACCAACGGTTCCAGTGTTCACAGTTATAACGATGACCGGTCAGCCTTCAAGGTCCCCCCCCAACAAACTACCGGTACCTTCCCCACCCCTCCTCACCCTCTTCCCTTACAAACCCGCGTCTTATACATCCTGTGCAAAAAAAAAAAAAAAAAATGACAAAGAGCACATACCTAACATCCTTACACATACGCAACTGGGAAGAAAAATCTTAAAACACGTGAAGGGCGAGGCCGTGCGTGACCCTCGCCGCCGGTGCGTTTTTTAGGCAAGGTGACTTATAGACCAACCCGAGCCAGGAATGCCGGGATCTTCCGCCTAAGTTAGGCCAGCCTAAATTTGCTGCACAAACTGTATGGTCACTAGTGAGGCCACAGCATCTGCTGTTCTTTTTTTTTTTTTTTTTGCTGGTGGTGAGGCTGTAGCATAAGCTGCACATACTGCTGCTGTAAAGCCCCATTGCCTGCTGCACGATTACATACATACAATATTATCATCATATCCTAACACTGAAATTCATTTGAAACAAAAATGAGGAAAAAAAAATCATCCACGTATATAACTACAAAGTTATAAAGGAGATATTTTGCGAAAATTACTAAGTAGTTTATATAATCCGTTTCATCTATGGAGTCTTTCCTTCTCTTAATCCTTTCCGGTAATAATCGGCATCAGTTTCCCTTAATAATCGATTACATCACGTCTAATTTCACCTAGAAACTGATATGATACTTGTCATGAGATGTTAGCGTGGGGGAACTGAATTCTAAATCCAACAGGAGCAATATCACTCAGTCCAACCCACACGCTTCAGGGAACCTTACAATCTGGGGTGGGCTCTCAAGATCGAGGATACTTGGTTGAATATAACAAATTTCGTAGCATGCGAAAACCAAAATCAAATCAAACCTAGTCTAAGTTTGGCTCGGCTAGGTTGCGCTCTGTTTAATTGGGGCTAAAGTCAACGACTTGTCCCATAATCTTTATGAGGATACAGGGATGCGAGAGGATACAGGAACTCGCTGAAGCGTGCAGGGTACAGAACAACGAAAAAGAAGCGATTTGGTCACACATATTTCTCAAACATGCAGGACTCTATCGCAAAATTCGCGGTTTTGTTGCGCGTTTACAAATGCCTAACCGCAAACCTGCGGCCAATGACGAGCGATAAAACGAAACAACTGAAGGAAAGCCCAACGTATTTTTGCAACGGGAAGGAACAAAGCGGAAGCGAACCACTGCAAATAATTAAGCGGCACACGCACAGCAACCAGAATTCCAGCATTTGCCTTATTTTACGCTTCTTTTACATCAACAAAATGTCAAACCCACGAAGGAATGTAAATATATGCTTAGCAGTTCAATAATGACAGTGTCAACATAAAATTTCGTCAAACTTTAAAATATGTTCGTAAAAGGATGCTGCACTCGGAGTGATTTATATGCAAGGTTAGTTCACTAATGAAACATTGAAACGAGAATCTGGTGTCACAGGTTGACTTGCGCGGCCTTTTAATCTTATTTTTCAGTAAAAATCTATAATCTTTAATTTCTCTCTACTCTAGACAATTTGCCCGTTTCTCGATAGCTGCAACAGCTTTTCTTTTAAAGAAAGAGTCCATAAGTCGGTTATCAAGTTCATGCAAGTAGAATTAATTGCCTTATTTTTATTTGCAAAAATAAAAAGTAAAAAAAAAAAAATAAGACTTGTTTTACTCCTTAACATGATCACATCTAAGAGACAAACACACGAAACAAACCAGAGGCATCATCCACTGCCCAGAAAGCTCTTACTTTCCTGTGAACATCACTATGCTGTTCTATAAAGGCCCAATCACGATACCACAAAGGACATATATATTCTTATACATAAACAGAGAGAAGCAAGAAAGTACAGACCCAAAATGGAAGTGCGGTCTCCCGGAAGGGGGAACGACTGCCAGCCATATGAAGGAAACAGAATCATCTTTACACACACCTAGACCAAAATACACATGATGGCCAAGCCAGTAGATCACTCTCCAAATAATGGTGAAATTCAACACGGGAGTAACTGCGCTGACAGTGATATCCAAACTACGTAATCTTAAAACTAATGACAGCTCCACACAGAGGGAACGAAACGAGGCCAAAATACTGCAGGGCAGTTGTAGTACCATCGCATGTCATAATTATATTATCAAAAGAAAAAAAAAAACGATCTATAACACTATCAAACAATTAACTTGGGGAAGCAAGGTCATCGTGTCTATCATAACTGCCGATCGTCAGATCAATAATCTCAATGCTGTTTAAGAGAAAAAAAATATTACACCGAACTCACGAGATCCTCAGTTAATGCGACCACTGGGAGACTTCACATAATACACGCACAGGAGATTAATGACAGGCAATTTAGGACACGATCTTGTTTTCTACAATAGATCCCTTAGATTAATAGATACATCAGTTACGACACAAACTCCACAGTCTCCGCTTCTGAAAGTTCTGTCCCCCAGGTATCTGTTCTCGCAACATCTAAAGTTCCTCATATTTAGTTCTAATACTAAGACACAAGTACAGACAGATACGAATCACCCTTCACAAATAACACACGAGTTAGTATGGCAATTTTATTAATGGGCAATGAAAACTAGCAGGAATATACCAGCCAAGCCTTCAAGTAGGCCAAAGGATTTAACATTATTGTTAAATTGTGAATAAAAAATAGTAAGGTAAGAACAAAGTGGTAAAGTCACATAACGAATACAAGATGGAGGGGGAAAAAAATAGAACATATCGCAGGGAAGTTTGAAAGATCCAAATATGATCATGACAGATGACCTTACATTTAGATATTAAAACAAAAAACTCTTAAACTGAAGATCAAAATATACCCGGCATCACAGAAGAACAAGCAATGTATCAGCTGAACAACCGGATCAAGATCCTACTACACACACACACACACACACACACACACACATATATATATATATATATATATATATATATATATATATATATATATATATGGTGTGGGAGGCAAGTTGTTAGAAGCAGTGAAAAGTTTTTATCGAGGATGTAAGGCATGTGTACGTGTAGGAAGAGAGGAAAGTGATTGGTTCTCAGTAAATGTAGCTTTGCGGCAGGGGTGTGTGATGTCTCCATGGTTGTTTAATTTGTTTATGGATGGGTTTGTTGGGAGGTGAATGCAAGAGTTTTGGAAAGAGGGGCAAGTATGAAGTCTGTTGTGGATGAGAGAGCTTGGGAAGTGAGTCAGTTGTTGTTCGCTGATGATACAGCGCTGGTGGCTGATTCATGTGAGAAACTGCAGAAGCTGGTGACTGAGTTTGGTAAAGTGTGTGAAAGAAGAAAGTTAAGAGTAAATGTGAATAAGAGCAAGGTTATTAGGTACAGTAGGGTTGAGGGTCAAGTCAATTGGGAGGTAAGTTTGAATGGAGAAAAACTGGAGGAAGTGAAGTGTTTTAGATATCTGGGAGTGGATCTGGCAGCGGATGGAACCATGGAAGCGGAAGTGGATCATAGGGTGGGGGAGGGGGCGAAAATCCTGGGAGCCTTGAAGAATGTGTGGAAGTCGAGAACATTATCTCGGAAAGCAAAAATGGGTATGCTTGAAGGAATAGTGGTTCCAACAATTTTGTATGGTTGCGAGGCGTGGGCTATGGATAGAGTTGTGCGCAGGAGGGTGGATGTGCTGGAAATGAGATGTTTGAGGACAATGTGTGGTGTGAGGTGGTTTGATCGAGTAAGTAACGTAAGGGTAAAAGAGATGTGTGGAAATAAAAAGAGCGTGGTTGAGAGAGCAGAAGAGGGTGTTTTGAGATGCTTTGGGCACATGGAGAGAATGAGTGAGGAAAGATTGACCAAGAGGATATATGTGTCGGAGGTGGAGGGAACGAGGAAAAGTGGGAGACCAAATTGGAGGTGGAAAGATGGAGTGAAAAAGATTTTGTGTGATCGGGGCCTGAACATGCAGGAGGGTGAAAGGAGGGCAAGGAATAGAGTGAATTGGATCCATGTGGTATACCGGGGTTGACGTGCTGTCAGTGGATTGAATCAGGGCATGTGAAGCGTCTGGGGTAAACCATGGAAAGCTGTGTAGGTATGTATATTTGCGTGTGTGGACGTGTACGTATATACATGTGTATGGGGGTGGGTTGGGCCATTTCTTTCGTCTGTTTCCTTGCGCTACCTCGCAAACGCGGGAGACAGCGACAAGCAAAAAAAAAAAAAAAAAAAATATATATATATATATATATATATATATATATATATATATATATATATATATATATCGTGGAGCTGCAAAAAGTTCAACCATACATGTGCTTACCATCAGTTCTCCTACAGGATGTACACTAATAATTTAACGTACCACGATCCGTCAAGTCATACCACCATCATCAGCAAGTACACTGTACACAGCAAGCACATCCACCTTCATGCCCACTACACTACAGTCACACATAGGCCGCCTTGTGCCAGTAACAGCACCCCAGCACACACAAACCCGACCTGCGCCAGTAAAGGCACACCCAAAAGCGAGCTGTCGTTGATGTATCTTTACACACACACAGCAATACTTGACCTTAGCCAACTCACCCAGTCAGACAACTGTACTATAAGACGATTACAACATTAGCTCCGCAACAATCAAGACAACAGAGCTACAGTGGACTCGTCCTTCTGAGTAAGGATGAACATAGGCAACAATGAATAAATCTAGATTTAACGAAGGGCGGAGTACGAGACAGTTGCTGGGGCAACTTGTCGGATCGGCACCACCTGTGCTAGGCTCACCTGCTGACCCTAGGACACTCATCCTCTCGACCCGCAGACCCTACCAACACTCGCTTGGGAAAAACTGGTTCACGTCGTACATCGTCCTTACAATCACCAGGCAACAAGTTTAGATATATTTCATCAGTGAAATGTTCAAGCCTAATGCGAAGGCTTTTTGATTTCCAAACAGTACAATTTTCAAAGTAATATGAAACAAAGTAAGTGTTACTCTGTACGTAGGGGCGAAGATCGCTGCCTGTACAGATCATAACACTATCGATAGTTCTTGTGGCAAAAACAGCACTAGCAAGTTGTTAAGAGTGCCCAAGATCTGCCCCCCTGTTGCAGGGTCCACCACACCACGGAGCTGTTCCCTCATTATATATACGTCTCCCACGTGAACTAAGGCTTATACGTTTATCAACATAAATGAAGGATGAACGCGATAAAATGCCATCACACTTTTTCACTTCGCATGGACCCCACACTGAGATTCCTTCATGCAACTTAACTTATTGAAGGCATTGCACATAAACAGAAGCCACAACTAGTGAAACAAATAAATACCCAACGGACACGGAAATAGAACCAACACTACACGTATCACGCAACAAATGTTTGCCAAGTAATTCACATCTTAACATTATCTGAAGTATTTTCGTTCAACATGCTATCATCTTCATCGATTTTCCTCACGAAAAATGAATAGATTTATGCAAATTTTATGCAAAAGAGAAGGGACATCGCCTATCTCAAGATGAATTCCCTCATAAAGTATCCTGGCATTAGCAATGTTTACCCACGCTTTATGCTAAGCATAAACGATGAGTTGTTTCGTAACAATCATTTTTAAGCCTACCAAACATTACACAAAAAACGAGTTTTTACCGAATATCCAGACAACACAGCATTTCTGTTTCCTTGTGTTTGTTTTACAGGTTCAGTTAAGATAAAGGGTAGGAGGAAATGCTTCTGTATACGATTCTTCACAAGCTGACCTGAGTCAAGTTGGGCAGAGCAGAAACGATCGTTACTGGGGACGGCCGCGATAAAGGGTGTGCTCAGACCGTACTAGTGGAGGGGCTGGTCCACACAAAGCGGTCTATAGTATTTCATAGTTAAAAAACTATGATGATTTATTACAGAATGGAGCTAGGAACCCGTGGAGAGTACCTGTTGGGTTCTCCTTGGTAACTAAGGTCATGCAGGTGTAGAGGAACCTGATCCACTACGCTATTACTTTTCGGACATAACTTACGTTGTAATGGTTGAAGTAGGAATCCCATGCCGGCTTTAGATGACAGTGGTTACGGTATATTGTCGGTAGTGGAGATGGCCGCTCTGTGTGTGTGTGTCTGTGTGTGTCTGTGTGTGTTGGGGAGGAGCAATGATGGGTCCAGCCAGCAGCATCCCACCTCCCTGCCACTACTGTCAGGCGCTCCTCGCTACCGCTTTTCGTTTCATCAGTGTGAAATCCTCCCCACCTTCTCGTGCCAGTGCATTGTTTACTCTTACGTCTCTCTCTCTCTCTCTCTCTCTCTCTCTCTCTCTCTCTCTATCTATCTATCTATCTCTCCAATATATCTACACACACACACACACACACACACACACACACACACACATATATATATATATATATATATATATATATATATATATATATATATATATATATATATCTTTTGGATGGTAATAATACAAAAAGAAAAGATTTCCAGTCCTCTGGCTCCCGCCCATGCAGGAAATGTGTGTACCAATAGCATTCTTTCGCCCCTATCCCCAGGGATAGTATATATATATATATATATATATATATATATATATATATATATATATATATATATATATATATTGTACCGCATATATATAATCCATGAGAAGCAATCGTTTTCCATACAGGGAACGTCGTAAAAGAGTCAAATCTAATCAGAAATCATGAAACTGTAAAATATTGGTTGTGATTTCGTCCAAAGATCGAAATGTTTATAATACAACGAAGCAACTGTCCTATCAAAACACCGGGACAAAAGGGCGGATTCCTGAGAAGCTTCAAAACAAACAATTTACATCAATGACGACACCCACCAATGTGCAGGTCCTCTCCTAGCATTGAACATTATTGTTCCCTATCATCTCTCCTTCCTACAAAATCAATGAAGCCGTCAAACTTATCACACATACTGCATGAATGTACTGGAAACTTCCTTGGACTGAGGGTCACTGGTCTAAAGGCGTATGTCATGATTATTAATACAGGCGTATCACACGATCTTTATAAAATTCTGGGTTTCAGTCTCTGCGGCGAAACACCCCATGAAAAGGTGTACTACCGTTAGTACCCTACATATACAAATATGTATACCGAACGAATACAAGTTAATTCTTTTAAAGTTCACTTATAGTGCTGTTAAAAGCAGTCATAAATTACGGATCAGTGAGATTAGATATCCATTCCAAGAAAAGGGACCACCTTTCCATAAAATCCATTTGTTACTTCGTCATAAATTCTTGTTTGTATGCAAAAATCCTTTAATGTGTGATGATTCAAGAGATATCTTCTTAGGGAAAAATAAAAGTTTCGCCATCAATTTTCTTTTTTTCAACAACGGGAATATCAAATCAATAAGAAAGATGGTTGGTTAGATGTTTGGGGCTAAGGCCAAGCAACAGCCAGGGTCATTAAGGCAGTAAAGCTTCATCCACCAACCGAAAAATATTAACACCATATCAAAAGATAATAATTCTAAGACCACATACTCTGCATATGGCCTCTGTCATTGATAGTCTACGAATAATTTGATCATAAAATAAGCGATGTCTGAGGAGGAAGTATACTTATGTAATTATAGAAGTTACATAAATTATACAAGTTTTTACTCGAGGGAGGTTTCAAATTACTTCTACATACCTGAGTTTTCGATATATCGTTAAAAGCGTGAAGAACTGTTCAGACGCGTGGGGGTCACTCGACTTCCTTTGTTACATGTTTATCGGTAACGTAACACTACCGGTACTTTAACAAGTGGTAGTCCACAACAAGGTGATACCGGCACATTCAAAAAAGATACCTTGGGGGATTTAAGAGATAAACTGACCAAGATACAAAAATACTATGACCCAGTTAACAGCGACAAAGTATAATATATATATATATATATATATATATATATATATATATATATATATATATATATGTGTGTGTGTGTGTGTGTGTGTGTGTGCGTGTAATTGTTAATGGACTCTGCCTGCGTGAGGACACACCGGCAAGCGAAAAATCACTTTATCGAAGCTGTATCAGTAGAAATAATGTCGAACTTCTCACTTCACAAGAGTCCACATTTTTCTGCTATTGGAAGTAGTGTAGCCTTGAGGTGCAGAAGCCTCTGAAAAGAATTCCTAGATAACACCAGGACTCTTTCTTGGAAAGGGGTCCCGGATGATTATGAATATAATCATGCAATATACAGCACATTAAAGAGTGAATCTGTATGTAATATCCAGAGCACATTGCTTTTTACCAGATATAGCACACAAAACAAAACATCCTGCTATATACCAACAACTACATAAGACTGTCTTCAATAAAAATGTGGAAAAGTATGAAACATTTCCCACGACAGCTCGAATGATCTATCCCATAAGTTATATACTTCATATAATTCTGGGGAGCGGGAGGTGGATCAGTGGTGGCCTACTGACAATTCTGAAGCATAACAGTAACAAGTATACTAAACTTAGTTCAAACCTTGCAATGCTATCACGCAAAAGGAAATCGAGTACTTCCTGATAAGCCGGAGTCGACACACCTCGCTCGCAATTCTACAGGTAAGTAATCACCACGGGTGACGGAGGGTTCAGCCTGAGCTCTGAACTCGTGATGGTGGGCTCTTAGCCCTTGACCCTCACTATTAGTGAATCAATAACACTATCTTATCACGGCACACGAACATCTAGACAATAAGAGACAATAATACAAAGAAAAAATAAAATACGGGTACCAGAGTCTAAAGACATGCCCAACCATAGTAACTTAGTACCTACATGTCCAAGACGTTTCTGATTATACATCAGTAGTACTCACCAGCTGACCGCAAGCTTCCATGCAACGTGGAAATTTAGAAAATCAATTTGAGATAACAGCAAAGTTCCTGGTGATGTTTCCACGAAATGAACCTGCTAACGCAATATACGTATATAATCGATCATATCAACTTCGCATTCTGTAGAGAATTTACACTTGAGTGAACAGCAGTTAATGCCACCTAACCTCAAGTTATGCAGCTATAAATAATGCAACTTCTCATCCTACCTTCTTCAGCGAGAACCTCTCCTCCAGAAGGTGAGAGGAAACCAGATCCAAAGACCTTTTAAAGCCGTGTTTAAGAATTAAATATTTACCTAGATACTTAAATGTACATGGGATTCCTGCAGTCATTTCGCATGTGAAGTAAACACTATCATGAACAAAACTGACGAAGCTCACCTGACAATGCGAGGGGCGGGACGTCATCTCGACGTGATGGGCCGCTCAGTCACAACTGGTTCGCGGCGTCTTGGCCGCTATATTACGATTGATTCACAGTTTACGTTCACATTTTTATGGAATTTCGATCGTAAAACAGAAACACAATCTTTATCACAAAAGGAGTCAAATACAAAATCAAAAAGGAGAGTACTACACTTCCTACTTCACAATAGCTACACTACTGGAGAAAACACAACCTCTCTCTACACCGTCCACCCTCAATCTGGACGAGTTCCAACAATGCTGGGGTGGAGGACTCAGGCGGGGATGCGCGCAGACTTTTAAAGACCCTCGCATATCCACACCAAGAATTTCTATCATTTCGCAGAAATTGTCTTTGCTTTCAATAACAAAGATTTCCAGGGCAAGTCAATATATAAAATCATTTTACTGATAATGGCTACTATGTTTAGATTAACTTATTAACATTATTTTGATGAATGGACTACGACTTAATCAATGATTAATGAATACATAATAGCATGGCACATGAAGTCATGAATGACCTTACTTTAATGATTCGAAGATTCATCGACTGCACACGCTTATCCAGTACTCTAATAATACACATAACTCATAAAAATGTTCATCATTAGTTTTTCTACCTTTTGCGATCTACGTGTCTCCAGTCATATCCCAGCTGACATTAACGTGAGTTTTATGATTAAAAATGAGCTTCCAGATCTATATTATTCATGCCGTTCAAGAGTATTTATATGAATTTTCATCTTTCGTTACGTATCTAATACGATATTAATGATAAAACTTTTTTTGGTTGAGATGACCCGTTAAAGTGCATAGTGATCGCTTGCAGGAAGGCACCGCTGAATCAACCTACGGAGCATCACTGCGAATCCATAAAGCACAAAGGAACATCGGGCATAGACGCTGGCATTGGACACAGGAAATAACAAAAAAGGAGTTCCAATTTCAGTGACCATGGGAGAGGTAGCAGCGGCAACCCCACCTGGGTGGTGGGCTAGAGATCGAATGACGGAATATTATCTTTTATTGCATGGATTTAAATTGCCATCAATTTTTCCACTCCCTTGTGATGCTAACGACTAAGTGTGATGTAAAGATGAATACATCGTTGATCTGAAAGGATAACTAGTCCGGTTTCTCCAGAGGAGTGTCTGGTTATTGCGTTAATTTAATGTCTGGCAACTATCTCCGGCGGTAATTTCTTCCCACGACCGACACGACCAAGGCGGGAAACCCCTTGCCAGACTATCTGGTAAGTTTGATACGTTTACGTTTAAAATCATTATCAATGGGAGCTTTTAGCTACATATGATGCACAGGTAATGAAAATCTGACTTGACTAATCCACACAAAAGTCAAGAATTCAATATGTTGCATCCGACGTACAAATTGAATTTGGAATGAGCTGCCAGATCGCACGAGATGTACCGAAGTACACAATATGCCTTCGGGCAGTGGTAAGGGCCCCAGGACCAACTACAATGGCTTCTCTTGCTCCCTCATTTAAGGAACTGGTAGAACAATTGTATACGTATATGACTGGAAGGAGATCCTCCATCTACACAGGGCCCAGGTGGTATCATCTTTGGCAACTCACCACAGACGAGGAGGAGGAGTTTGATGCAGTGTCGATTGGTATCTGGCAGCAAAATCAGACCGAAAAGTAATTACACCTGCTCCTCTGCATGAATTTCCTGTGCAAAAGCATCTCCCAGACTATACTTGCTACATTTTCTGAACCTAAAAGAGCGTTCTCTCTGGCTTGATCTAATGTGAAAGCATCAGATGGAAAAAAAATAGAAAAAAGGCATCATTAGCCGAGCCGAGCGTCAGGATAATCACATCTCTCTAAATGTCCTACAAAATTTTAGCAGAAATTAAAATGATCCACCAATATACACCTCGGTCCACCATTATGGGTAGACTTATCAAGGATGAATATTCTTCTTGGCATAGAATAGTACTTCATAGAGTACAGATGTGGAAAGAGATATTGAATATGTATTCCGCTACGAGTTCATTGTACTCCTAAGTCGTCTATAGGTGATTAATTCGAATACTTCATTCTAGCAATGGTTAAACATGCTATGATATGATATAACACGGTAACTAAAACATTTGTTTCCTAGACGTCATGCATGCCAAAGATGGAACCACATCACCGCATCCTGTCTGATCGTGCGCATTTTTCGACTCCCATGCCATTTATTACTTCCGTTGCTGCAGTTCCCCTCACTTGGGACTTCAGAACTTTTCGCTATAAACTTTCATTGAGTACCGATATATTAAAAAACCAGTCGATTGATTACAAATCGAACTAATTTTTGTAGGACGAAATAACAAGTGCCGTATTACAACCCGCGACACTTGGGTACCTTCGCTAATTCTCGACCACACTGAGGTGTACTTGGCAAAGCCTATCACAGACGGAATATCCTCTACCCGCAGTGAAATTTACTGGACAGTGAAATTACGTACATGAATCGGATATTATTTTTTCTCTCTTTCAGTAATACTGTAAATGGAAGACAATTTTGACTGCCATTTGGTTTATCCAGGATCTGGCCAAGAAAGGAGCGAGGGAGAGTAATGCATACTGACAATGATGAGATGCTTAAAACAAGTGTTGTGATGACATGTTCACTTACTCTTAAGTCGAATTCTCTTAAAAACTGAATACAGACAGTGTACAGTATTAACTTCCTTTTAAAACGAACGACTACTTAGTTTCACAGGAAAATTAATCAAAGAAACAAATTAATTTCCTTTTGTATGCAGAAAAATTTCGCGGTTATAAATTCATGTTACTGTTTTAGGACGGTAGTGATGTCGACTTAGTGTAGACTAGAAACAATTAAATCTGCGTAAATATACACTGGTCTTTTACTCGTGAGACTAAAAGGAAAAGAATGATTAAGAATATACATATGTTTTTAAGTCAACTGGAGAAGGAAGGGCAACTGAGGCCCTAATCAAGGAAACCCTTTAACGTTATATATATATATATATATATATATATATATATATATATATATATATATATATATATATACAGTCCTCTGTTCTTAACGCTACCTCGCTAATGCGGGAAATGGCGGATAGTCTAAAAGAAAAGATATATATATATATATATATATATATATATATATATATATATATATATATATATATATATATATATATATATATATATATATATATATATATATATATATATATATACCCTATCCTGAGCCAGGTACACATTTCATCGACCAACTGCTAGGGGTGGATGAAGAGCTAGGTTGACTGAACAAACTGCCGCAACCAGAATTCGAACCTATGCGCCCGCCCCTGGGCGGCCCGTGATTGCGCCACAGTTAGGAAATGCTAACCGCTACACTACGGAGGTCTAATGTCAACATTATAGTATACTGTATAGCTCAAGCGGGGTTGGGTAGACTGGTCCTTTCCCTCCTTTGGATACTTCCCTAGATTTACCTTGAACAATTTGTGAAGGAGGGTATCATATGTGACTATACACGTATGTTCTCGGGCATGGGGGTAGTGCCGGAAATAGATGAAGGCAAGCAAGTATGAATATGGACATGTGTATATATGTGTATGTATATGTAAGTATATGTGTATATTTTGATATGTATATTTATAAGTATATGTACGTATGAGGGAGTTTATATATATATATATAAATATATATATATATATATATATTTTTTTTTTTTTTTTTTTTAAACTATTCGCCATTTCCCGCGTTAGCGAGGTAGCGTTAAGAACAGAGAACTGGGCCACTGAGGGAATATCCTCACCTGGCCCCCTTCTCTGTTCCTTCTTTTGGAAAATTAAAAAAAATTGAGAGGGGAGGATTTCCAGCCCCCCACTCCCTCCCCTTTTAGTCGCCTTCTACGACACGCAGGGAATACGTGGGAAGTATTCTTTCTCCCCTATCCCCAGGGATAATATATATATATATATATATATATATATATATATATATATATATATATATATATATATTTTTTTTTTTTTTTTTTTTTTTTTCAAACTATTCGCCATTTCCCGCATTAGCGAGGTAGCGTTAAGAACAGATTACTGGGCCTTTGAGGGAATACCCTCACCTGGCCCAATTCTCTGTTCCTTCTTTTGGAAAATTAAAAAAAAAAACGAGAGGGGAGGATTTCCAGCCCCCCGATCACACAAAATCTTTTTCACTCCATCTTTCCACCTCCAATTTGGTCTCCCTCTTCTCCTCGTTCCCTCCACCTCCGACACATATATCCTCTTGGTCAATCTTTCCTCACTCATTCTCTCCATGTGCCCAAACCATTTCAAAACACCCTCTTCTGCTCTCTCAACCACGCTCTTTTTATTTCCACATATCTCTCTTACCCTTACATTACTTACTCGATCAAACCACCTCACACCACACATTGTCCTCAAACATCTCATTTCCAGCACATCCACCCTCCTGCACACAACTCTATCCATAGCCCACGCCTCGCAACCATACAACATTGTTGGAACCACTATTCCTTCAAACATAGCCATTTTTGCTTTCCGAGATAATGTTCTCGACTTGCACACATTCTTCAAGGCTCCCAGGATTTTCGCCCCCTCCCCCACCCTATGATTCACTTCCGCTTCCATGGTTCCATCCGCTGCCAGATCCACTCCCAGTTTCATGATAAGAAGTGGACCAGGCAGTATGATACAGTGGTTAAATTGATGAAAACTACTATTGACGTTTGTGTAAATGAATTATACATTTCCCTTTTCCATAGCCAGAGGTTGAACCATTATGTGACATTCATTTTTCATTTCATTTTAAGCTAGAAGTCTCAGTTTTCTAAATTATTTCTTACATTTTTTCATATGTATATATATATATATATATATATATATATATATATATGTGTGTGTGTGTATATATATGTGTGTATATGTATCTGTGTATGTGTGTATATATATATATATATATACATATATACATATATATATATATATATATATATATATATATATATATATATATATATATATATATATATCCCCTGGGGATAGGGGATTAAGAATACTTCCCACGTATTCCCTGCGTGTCGTAGAAGGCGACTAAAAGGGGAGGGAGCGGGGGGCTGGAAATCCTCCCCTCTCGTTTTTTTTTTTTTTCCAAAAGAAGGAACAGAGAATTGGGCCAGGTGAGGGTATTCTCTCAAAGGCCCAGTCCTCTGTTCTTAACGCTACCTCGCTAATGCGGGAAATGGCGAATAGTTTGAAAGAAAAAGAAAAGATATATATATATATATATATATATATATATATATATATATATATATATATATATATATATATATATATTATCCCTGAAGATAGAGGTGAAAGAAGTCGTAGTCGTAGAAGGCGACTAGAGGGGACGGGAGCGGGGGGCCAGAAATCCTCCCCTCCTTGTATTTTAACTTTCCAAAAAAATGGGAATATATATATATATATATATATATATATATATATATATATATATATATATATATATATATATATCAGAAGTGGTAGAGGATGTGTGGATCAGCTGTTTGCTTTGAAAAATGTGAGACATACTTAGAAAAGCAAATGGATTTGTATGTAGCATTCATGGATCTGGAGAAGGCATTTGCCAGAGTTGATAGAGATGCTCTGTGGAAGGTATTAAGAATATATGGTGTGGGAGGCAAGTTGCGAGAAGCAGTGAAAAGTTTTTATTGAGGATGTAAGGCATGTGTACGAGAAGGAAGAGAGGAAAGTGATTAGTTCTCAGTGAATATCGGTTTGCGGCAGGGGTGCGTGATGTCTCCATGGTTGTTCAATTTGTTTATGGATGGGTTTGTTAGGGAGGTGAATGCAAGAGTTTTGGAAGGGTTAAGTATGCAGTCTGTTGTGGATGAGAGGGCTTGGGAAGTGAGTTAGTTGTTGTTCGCTGATGATACAGTGCTGGTGACTGATTCGAGTGAAGAAACTGCAGAAGCTGGTGACTGAGTTTGGTAAAGTGCGTGAAAGAAGAAAGCTGAGAGTAAATGTGAATAAGAGCAAGGTTATTAGGTACACTAGGGTTGAGGGGCAAGTCAACTGGGAGGTAAGTTTGAATGGAGAAAAACTGGAGGAAGTGAAGTGTTTTAGATATCTGGGAGTGGATTTGGCAGCGGATGGAACCATGGAAGCGGAAGTGAATCATAGGGGTGGGGGAGGGGGGGCGAAAGTTCTGAGAGCGTTGAAAAAAGTGTTTTAGATATCTGGGAGTGGATTTGGCAGCGGATGGAACCATGGAAGCGGAAGCGAGTCACAGGGTGGGGGAGGGGTGAAAGTTCTGGGAGCGTTGAATAATGTGTGGAAGGCGAGAACATTATCTCGGAAAGCAAAAATTGGTATGTTTGAAGGAATAGTAGTTCCACCAATGTTATATGGTTTCGAGGCGTGGGATATAGATAGAGTTGTGTGTAGGAGGGTGGATGTGTTGGACGATGTGTTATACCTGGGTCGACGTGCTGTCAATGGATTGAACCGGGGCATGTGAAGCGTCTGGGATAAACCACGGAAAGTTTTGTGGGGCCTGGATGTGGAAAGGAAGCTGTGGCTTCGGTGCATTATTACATGACAGCTAGAGACTGAGTGTGAGCGAATGTGGCCTTTGTTGTATTTCCTAACGCTACCTTGCGTGCATGCGGGAGGAGGGGGTTGTTATTTCATGTGTGCCGGGGTGGCGACGGGAATGAATAAAGGCAGCAAGTATGAATTATGTACATGTGTGTATATGTATGTCTGTGTATGTATATGTATGTATACGTTGAAATGTATAGGTATGTATATGTGCGTGTGTGGACGTGTATGTATATACATGTGTATGTGGGTGGGTTGGGCCATTCTTTCGTCTGTTTCCTTGCGATACCTCGCTAACGCGGGAGACAGCGACAAAGTATAAATATATATATATATATATATATATATATATACGAATAAAGTGTATATGAACGCGCACCTTCATAGAACATACAAAGCTCCAACAGCCAGGATCGAACCTGGGACCCCTTGTGCAAGAGGCAGGCATGCTAACCGCTAGGCTAAGGGACTGTATAATAGGAAACAGCTATTCGAAATACTAAGTACTCGAATACCCTTCGTCTCACAATGGTGAGCAACGGGGTCTATCGGTTGTTTCCGAACAGAACACATAGCCAGCTGATAGCGTTTTACCGAACCTGACTGTACAACGCGGAGTTATATGAATACGAATAAAGTGTATATGAACGCGCACCTTCATATATATATATATATATATATATATATATATATATATATATATATATATATATATATATATATATATATATGTATATATATATATATATATTTGTTATTTATTTATATATTGCAAGAGGTCACAGTGGTACGAGTGATCTACTATATGCATATAACCACGAGGAAAGTGATATATGATAAGTTCCCAAGTGATCTTTCGCATAATGATCACTTCGTCAAGGGTGATACAAGAATGAAATATATGACGCAGAACAACCAGTTGATATACAAGAAAAAGACGCAGCTAAGACGCCATTGTCTGCATCTATTCCTTGTATACTAACTGATTGTCTTACGTCTTCTATTTCATTCTTGTTTCTCCTTGACAATATGATCATTACTCGATAGCGCGCTTGGGAACTTACCATGTTTTATTTTCCTCGTAGTTATATCTATCTATCTATCTATATATCTATCTATCTATCTATCTATCTATCTATCTATCTATATATATATATATATATATATATATATATATATATATATATATATATATATATATATATATATATATATATATATATATATATATATATATATATATATATATATATATATATATATATATATATATGATCCATCAGGTATTACTGGGCTTCTATAAGAGGTTACACCGCGAGATAAAAATCACTTTCGGTGAGGATATGGCCACAGTCCCGCTAAAAAGCATTCCCCTTTAAAGGAGTCCACGTTCCCTGCTACTGGAAATAGTGCAGCCGTAGGCAGCAGTAGACTTTAGAGAGAGATCCTGAGTAAAACCAGGACTCTTTCAATGTAGAAATAGATAAATAATAAATAAATGTAATATCATACATCACATCTTTTTTATTCATATGGATAGCTCGTCACATCACGTCAACTGATATTTTTAATTTCCAGATGTTGTGTAGTTCAGGGTGTGTGAGATGCTATCCTTCACCATACACTGTAACCCCGCCCACATCTCCAAGCGCTTGGTGCGACCCGCCCTCACAATCCCCTCAGCCATGACGCCGATGGAACCGATTCGTTCTAACCCTCCAGGCGGTGTAAGGTTACCAGAACTCGAAATTCTACGAACATTTTCACAGTCTATAAATCACACTTCTCCATTATTATTATCATCATCATTATCATTATTATCATTATCATTATCATCATCATCATCAGTAACACTAGTATAATCATTATTACTGTAGAAGAATATGTGTCACATATACGAATAAGTGGAAAATACGAGGGCGAATGACCCCAAGAAAATGAGAATCTGTGTCTGATGACTTAAAGGGCGCGAGAAGTTATCACGTCACTGAAGAGGATGGCTGATGATAAAGAAGATAAGGAGAAAGCTGAATACATGACACACACACTAGGCTCGTCGCTAGGCAGAACGAACTTTAGTTGTGGATTGGCTGCCATCATCCACTCCAAGAGAAACTGTTGTCATCGATATTCTTACAAGCACATATTCTGATGTTCGTGAAAAGGATATTTAATATTCACTGGAAAATGGACGAAGTTCAGAGTGTTCTAAACTATTCAGGAAAATAAGATTTCTTGTTTCGAACTTCCGCCTGGCGATACGGAAGACTTCAAAGATTGCAACAACTTTTTATATATAATCATTTCAGAAGGGAAGGCGATTATTCCATGAATATGTTACTAAGGTATAAAGAAAATGCTTAAATATTTTTAGATAACTAATATAAGAGAATTATAAGAAAACGTATTTGTAAAATACATTTTTAAAAGAATTAGTCCTGTACTTTAAATCACTACCGCAGAGCATTACTGAAACACATGACACGGTTAAGAGCTGCCTTTCAACAATTCCTCGAGGATAATCAAAATTTCCACTGAAGTCTGAAGATTTTTCAAACATAATAATAAATAAAGGCACACATCTTTTTTTTAAATATTGCATTGAAAAAGTTGATCAGTTCACAAATGATGTGGCATGAAGGAAATTTCTGTCTCTCTCTACATCGTCATGACTGAGTACAAACACTACTCACACCCTACGATGTGGTTTTACACCATACATACTGTTCCATAGTGATATATATACTATATATATATATATATATATATATATATATATATATATATATATATATATATATATATATATCTTTCTTTTTTTCATACTATTTGCCATTTCCCGCGATAGCGAGGTAGCGTTAAGAACAGAGGACTGGGTCTTTGAGGGAACATCCTCACCTGGCCCTCTTCTCTGTTCCTTCTTTTGGAAAAAAAAAAAAAAAAAAAACAGCACCCATTTTATAGGCTCCTGCAGCTTCAAGACAGCGCAGCAATCAATATCTAGGAAATAATGGACGCCTTTGGAGTGAGGAACTACTTGTGGGCCCAGCCCGGGCTGTAGTGGTAGAAGACCACTGAAGACCTCTTTAGGATCGGTGCCAACCTTGACCACGATGGTACCAACAGCACGACCTTTGACCTGACCCTCAAGGGTAAGGTCAAAGGCCAGGCCTTCATACCCAAGAATCGTACCATCATGCTCAGTGATCGTAACATCGTGGTCAAGGATCGCACCATGTGCTCAAGGATCGTACCGTCGTGCTCAAGGGTCGTACCATCGTGCTCAAGGATCGTACCATGTGCTCAAGGATCGTACCGTCGTGCTCAAGGGTCGTACCATGTGCTCAAGGATCGTACCGTCGTGCTCAAGGGTCGTACCATCGTGCTCAAGGATCGTACCATGTGCTCAAGGATCGTACCGTCGTGCTCAAGGGTCGTACCATGTGCTCAAGGATCGTACCGTCGTGCTCAAGGGTCGTACCATCGTGCTCAAGGATCGTACCATGTGCTCAAGGATCATACCGTCGTGCTCAAGGGTCGTACCATCGTGCTCAAGGATCGTACCATGTGCTCAAGGATCGTACCGTCGTGCTCAAGGGTCGTACCATCGTGCTCAAGGATCGTACCATGTGCTCAAGGATCGGACCGTCGTGCTCAAGGGTCGTACCATCGTGCTCAAGGATCGTACCATCGTGCTCAAGGATCGTACCATCGTGCTCAAGGGTCGTACCGTCGAGCTCAAGGATCGTACCATCGTGCTCAAGGATCGTACCATCGTGCTCAAGGGTCGTACCATCGTGCTCAAGGATCGTACCATCGTGCTCAAGGGTCGTACCATCGTGCTCAAGGATCGTACCATGTGCTCAAGGATCGTACCGTCGTGCTCAAGGGTCGTACCATGTGCTCAAGGATCGTACCGTCGTGCTCAAGGGTCGTACCATCGTGCTCAAGGATCGTACCATGTGCTCAAGGATCATACCGTCGTGCTCAAGGGTCGTACCATCGTGCTCAAGGATCGTACCATGTGCTCAAGGATCGTACCGTCGTGCTCAAGGGTCGTACCATCGTGCTCAAGGATCGCACCATGTGCTCAAGGATCGGACCGTCGTGCTCAAGGGTCGTACCATCGTGCTCAAGGATCGTACCATCGTGCTCAAGGATCGTACCATCGTGCTCAAGGGTCGTACCGTCGTGCTCAAGGATCGTACCATGTGCTCAAGGATCGTGCCGTCGTGCTCAAGGGTCGTACCGTCGTGCTCAAGGATCGTACCATGTTCTCAAGGATCGTACCGTCGTGCTCAAGGATCGTACCATGTGCTCAAGGATCGTACCGTTGTGCTCAAGGGTCGTACCATCGTGCTCAAGTGTCGTACCTGCGTGCTCCAAGATCGTACCATCGTGCTCAAGGATCGTACCGCCGTGCTCAAAGATCATACCATCGTGCTCAAGGATCGTACCATCGTGCTCAAGGGTCGTACCTGCGTGCTCCAAGATCGTACCATCGTGCTCAAGGGTCGTACCTGCGTGCTCCAAGATCGTACCATCGTGCTCAAGGATCGTACCATCGTGCTCAAGGATCGTACCATCGTACTCAAGGATCGTACCATCGTACTCAAGGATCGTACCATTGTGCTCAAGGATCGTACCGTCGTGCTCAAGGATCGTACCATCGTGCTCAAGGATCGTACCATCGTGCTCAAAGATCGTACCATCGTGCTCATGGATCGTACCATCGTGCTCATGGATCGTACCATCGTGCTCAAAGATCGTACCATTGTGCTCAAGGATCGCACCGTCGTGCTCAAAGATCTTACCATCCTGCTTAAAGATCGTACCTTCGTGCTCAAGGATCGTACCATCGTGCTCAAGGATCGTACCATCGTGCTCAAGGATCGTACCATCGTGCTCAAAGATCGTACCATCGTGCTCATGGATCGTACCATCGTGCTCATGGATCGTACCATCGTGCTCAAAGATCGTACCATTGTGCTCAAGGATCGCACCATCGTGCTCAAAGATCTTACCATCCTGCTTAAAGATCGTACCTTCGTGCTCAAGGATCGTACCATCGTGCTCAAGAATAGTACCGTCGTGCTCAAAGATCGTACCATCGTGCTCATGGATCGTACCGTCGTGCTCATGGGTCGTACCATCGTGCTCAAAGATCGTACCATCATGCTCAAGGATCGTACCATGTGCTCAAGGATCGTACCGTCGTGCTCATGGATCGTACCATCGTACTCAAAGATCGTACCATTGTGCTCAAGGATCGCACCGTCGTGCTCAAAGATCTTACCATCGTGCTTAAAGATCGAACCATCGTGCTCAAGGATCGTACTATCGTGCTCAAGAATAGTACCGTCGTGTTCAAGGATCGTACCATGTGCTCAAGGGTCGTCCCATCGTGCTCAAGGGTCGTACCATCGTACTCAAGGATCGTACCGTCGTGCTCAAAGATCTTACCATCCTGCTTAAAGATCTTACCATCCTGCTTAAAGATCTTACCATGTGCTCAAGGATCGTACCGTTGTGCACAAGGATCGTACCATCGTGCTCAAGGATCGTCCCATCGTGCTCAAGGGTCGTACCGTCGTGCTCAAGGATCGTACCATGTGCTCAAGGGTCGTTCCATCGTGCTCAAGGATCGTGCCATCGTGCTCAAGGATCGTACCATCGTACTCAAGGATCGTACCATCGTGCTACCATCGTGCTCAAGGATCGTACCATCGTGCTCAAAGATGGTACCATTGTACTCAAGGATCGTACCATTGTGTTCAAGGGTCGTACCATCGTGCTCAAGGATCGTACCATCGTGCTAAGGATCGTACCATTGTGTTCAAAGGTCGTACCATCGTGCTCAAGGGTCGTACCATCGTGCTCAAGGATCATACCATCGTCCTCAAGGATCGTACCATCGTGCTCAAGGGTCGTACCATGTGCTCAAGGGTCGTACCATCGTGCTCAAGGGTCGTACCGTCGTGCTCAAGGATCGTACCATCGTGCTCAAGGATCGTACCATCGTGCTCAAGGGTCGTACCATCGTGCTCAAGGGTCGTATCATCGTGCTCAAGGGTCGTACCGTCATGCTCAAGGATCGTACCATCGTGCTCAAGGATCGTACCATCGTACTTAAGGGTCGTACCATGTGCTCAAGGGTCGTTCCATCGTGCTCAAGGGTCGTACCGTCGTGCTCAAGGGTCGTACCGTCGTGCTCAAGGATCGTACCATCGTGCTCAAGGATCGTACCATCGTGCTCAAGGATCGTACCATCGTGCTCAAGGGTCGTACCGTCGTGCTCAAGGATCGTACCATCGTGCTCAAGGGTCGTACCATCGTGCTCAAGGATCGTACCATCGTGCTCAAGGGTCGTACCATCGTGCTCAAGGGTCGTACCATCAAGTTCAAGGATCGTACCATCGTGCTCGAGAAGTTCAACTAAGCCGGCAAGTCTGGCCCCATACCCCACACAGAGACAGACTGGCGCCAAGTGTCTCTAACCCCGACATTAATTAAGCAAGCAGGATGCACTTGTGGCTCAGACATTCACTCTCGTCTTCTGATAAGAATCTTTTTTTCATGTAAAATGTATATTAAAAAAAAAAAAACTGGAACCCTTGATGATGAAGATTGTCACACACTGCGTCGCTTGCTGGAGCATCAAGAACGCCGACTTTATAAGCAGAGCCTCTTGCTCTCACATCTCGTAGTGGTTGTGACGCGTACTGTCTCTGGCTTGTGGTTACCGAGTGCGTTGCTTCGTGGTAAACTCTGGTGGGAAGCAAAGTCGAAAACCTTGTTGTCTGCTGTTGCTGGCCACGACGAAGACACCGTAAAGCCAGGGAATCATATATCATCTTTGACCTCCCTCACAGAACGTGCCACCGATGCAGTTGCATGATGGGAAGGTCCTCAGCCTTTCCTGCCACTACTACTCCCGCCTCCGTATCCACCCTCGGCTCTGCAGACCCATGAGGAGAGATGGGTAGCCAGCTCTGGGTCTCCACTATCCCAGAATGGGGAAGGAGTTCAGCATATTTCCCCCATTTTTCCACAGTGGATAGTGGGAGGGCGCTTCAAGCACCGGGTAACCCTCCACTCTCTCGCTCACAGTTAAACATCATCTTTAAATAAACATCTGTTGTCGTGCCATTAATCCTCAGTTTTATGAAGTCAGTTTTACAAACAGGTTTTCCATTAATCTAATCACATGAGTGCGGCACACCGCTGACACAGAACGGTTGAAGTGTCTATTCTATACATACACCAATGACGCACAGATCGTGGCTACATCCTGCTGTGTCCATCTTGTAAGGCACAGATAATGCTGCCGGGCGCAGGATACAGAACTCCATCAGATAAAAGTTAGACAAACCGATGGTCAGGATCAGCAGGCCGTCACAACATCCCTGGCTCGGGTGGTAATACTGCAGATCTGTCGTCTCCTGGTTGGGAAATATACGACACTTTCAGAAGGCGGGCAGGGTTGAGGGGCGGTGTGACCACCAACCCGCCCGCTCCATGCTCTATGCCCCACAGAGGAGTTCACAGAATCGATTTTCCATCCCGCTTCCTCACAGAAAGGCGACGGCTGTGTCTTCCTCACGAGGGAAGTCGTAAGGGCAGAGGTGGAGACCCATGTGTGGGTCATATGGTTACTGGGACTCCTCATATCTCTTTCCCCTGAGGCGTATTAACCTCTGATCTTATCTCACCATCCCGTGTCACTATCTCGCTGCCGTCCCTGGCTCCTGTCTTGGCCAGAGGCACCACAAGCCCCAGCGGGGGGTGATACAGTGCTCTGCGGTGCCCCATTTCCCTCCGACAACTTCACACATTCTAGCACAAACCCAGCGACAACTGCCTCTTCACCTTGGTGCTAATCCTCTCCCCCCCTATATCACTTCACACAGTATCGTGAATCTCTCTCTCTCTCTCTCTCTCTCTCTCTCTCTCTCTCTCTCTCTCTGATCTCTCTTGACGAGAGCCTTATAAGCAGTATCTCCTAATCTCATCTTCAACAGCGTCTCTCTCTGAGGAGCAGTGTGAGGGACCCAGGAATTGCTCCAGGCGAATGAAGCACATTACAGTCTCTTCGTCACACTGCAAACAGTAATAGACTATCCAGTGTTTCCCAGTAACACCTCGCCCGTCACAGACCTCTCCGTCACAAAACCGTAACCACATTACCATTTCATATTTTCCCAAATCAGTTCTTACGTCACTGTGACGCTAGGTTCCTTACCACATCGACCATTTACTAACAGCCACATCCTGTGACGCTAAGCTTGCCAGGGGTCCTCCCGGGGACCTGGTACCCGTCACATGCGTGACGGCAGCCGAGTTACAAATACCCTTGTGCAGTACTTGCTGCAACTCCGTAACCTCTGGCCAATCAGATCATCCTGTTCAGTGGTCGTCACAACCTCTGGCCAATCAGATCATCCTGTTCAGTGGTCGTCACAACCTCTGGCCAATCAGATCATCCTGTTCAGTGGTCGTCAAAACCTCTGGCCAATCAGATCCTCCTGTTCAGTGGTCGTCACAGCCTCCCGACAAATGCCTGTCATATCTGCGTAACATTAGCGCCGTTACAAGTCTTCTCGCCTAATACCCCACCTGTTACAGACACGATATAAAAATCTGCTCGCATTGTTCGCCATCATAAACTACAAGTAACGACATATCATTATCCTGTGATTAGAAAACGGCATGTATCTGTAAACAATACGAGTGTGTTTGTGTATGCACAGATGTTTCAAAGAGCAACATACATATACTTCTGTAAACACAGATGTTCTACATGAATATATATATATATATATATATATATATATATATATATATATATATATATATATATATATATATATATATATATATTATCCCTGGGGATAGGGGAGAAAGAATACTTCCCACGTATTCCCTGCGTGTCGTAGAAGGCGACTAAAAGGGAAGGAAGCGGGGGGCTGGAAATCCTCCCCTCTCGTTTTTTTTTTTTTTTTTTTTTTTCCAAAAGAAGGAACAGAGGAGAGGTCCAGGTGAGGATATTCCCTCAAAGGCCCAGTCCTCTGTTCTTAACGCTACCTCGCTATCGCGGGAAATAGCGAATAGTATGAAAAAAAAAAAAAAAAAAAATATATATATATATATATATATATATATATATATATATATATATATATATATATATATAAGCTTAAGTAAACACAGATGTCACAGGCAACAGTCTATCTGTGCTCTTGTAAACACAGATGTTTCATCAGTGATTCTAGATATCTGTAAATGAATGGAACTTGTGTATGATTTATTCTATGACTTGTATGACGTGGAGGAACGCTACCGAAAACAAGAGATGGAACGCTATCTACCGAACACAACTGGTAGAACACTATCTACCGAACACAACTGGTAGAACACTATCTACCGAACACAACTGGTAGAACACTATCTACCGAACACAACTGGTAATTCAACTTTATAACAGGTTATGATTATTGCACTACAGTTCATCTTCAACACTAGCGTTTGAAACCTTCATTCATCTGATAAATTAACATTAGTGTGGTATGTTAATATCTGATAATGAACACAGTCGTAAACACAGGAGTTGAACCTGTGTATGAGGAGATTACCAGCCAGTTGGTGAGCTTGTTTACCGACCGTGTTTCCCAGGCCGCAAGGCATGGCCAGGGCAAGACATTCAATGTACTGGACAATCCTGAGTGTACGCGCACAACTGTAGGTGAGGCGAGGTACAGAGGTGGGTTATAAGGCCCCCCTGTACTCAACACTGTACTAGTATCGATTTGTCTTTCAAACTGGATACATGAATATCAGATAACAACCCTCGATCTAGGCCACCACTGGTACTGGAGATGCCACAACTCTGGCCACAGACCTGGGCCACCACTGGTCCTGGAGATGCCACACCTCTGGCCACAGATCTGTGTCACCACTAGTCCTGGAGATGCCACACCTCTGGCCACAGACCTGGGCCACCACTGGTCCTGGAGATGCCACACCTCTGGCCACAGACCTGGGCCACCACTGGTCCTGAAGATGCCACACCTCTGGCCACAGACCTGGGCCACCACTGGTACTGGAGATGTGTAGGCAAACTCCATTTCCACTTCCTCGGTTTTGTTTACTTTCTCTTCCTTTGTTTGTTGCGTGGTGGAGGTTAACGGCGTACAGTGGTCGGGAGGAGGAGGGATGTGTGGCGGTGGGCCTCACCACATTGCCCTCCAAAGATCACCGACTCACACACTGTGGCCTCAGTAATTGACTTACTGTTAGCAGCGAGCGAGAACTTTCTACTCTCGTACTGATACCCACCTCTCTATCCTGCCTCATACATCGCTCAGCTCTCTATATAAATGGGTACTGACTCACTGTAATGTGTGTAGTGAATATATAGATCCCCTTAACCAACTTCTGTCACCTAGCTCATTCATCACCCGACTGTCCACATGTACTTGGGTACTGACTCATGCTGTCACGCGTGTGTATGTATATTTACGTACTAGATACATGGGTCCTTCAGCATATTTCTGTCACTAGGCTAACATTTCATTCTACTATCCATATCTATGTGTAATGACTCATCCCCTCACTGAGCTCGTGTCTATATACAGAAAATGTTAGGCCCTCAGCCCATGTTTGTGATTTGCCTATATACTTCTATACACTAAGTTTCTCGTGTCCTTGTAATGTCTTGTCCACGCCACAGTTGGTGACCTGAAGAAGAGTGACTACAAAGTGACGTGGATTCTCGGTGAGACTATGAGAGGAATGACTCCCTCATCCCCTCCCTCCAGCATGGACAAAGTTGTAGTCACAGACGTGAACTGTGCAGGACAGATCCCGTAGCTTAGAAGCTCCAAATTCTTATTCACCACTGATTGTCCAGTTGTCTTCACATGAGTAAAAAGTTTGTCAAAAAAAAAATAGAAAAAATTAGTTTTAAACAGAAAAATTATTTCATGAAATAGCTTATACTACATGACGAGTGAAAGCCACTTCCACCCATTCTAAAACAGCATCTTTACGTCGTTCTAATATTCGATACGATATGTTTTATCCCATCTAATAATCAATCATCGTTCCTTAAATCAGGCTTCTCCCTAAAGACTTTACGGTGAACATCATTAAGAAAATACACAACAACCAGATGATACAAACGGCTACAGTCTGTAATATCTCTATGTATCTCAATACAGTTTCATTCAAATACTGACAATTCTCCAAACTCTTTTCTCCTCACTCTTCTCTCGGGCTGGACAGACGCCACGTAACCCCAGTCTTCAAATGAATCAAAAGACGTTTATCTGTTGCAGTTTACGTAGACAAATCGTGTTCATGATAGTGTGGGTGAAGGGGCACATATAAGGGAGCAGGTGGAGGCATGGGATACCCCGTATTTAACATTTTAATCTCGTTTACACTGGCGACTCCCTTAAATACCTCACACACGACAAGCCAAATAGACTCTTTCGGATAAGTTTCCACTTCGCTTCGTAGCTGACATCTCAGGATATGAAAGGTTTAAAAGGCCAGAGAACATAGAACACATGTGAACAGGACATCCCGAAGCTTGAAGATCAAATTCTTATTCACCACTGAATTGTGCAATTGTCTTTAAACATAGTAAAAAGTGTCAAATAAAAAATATAGAAAAAATATATTTTATATAAGAAAATATTATTTTTTTTCATGACTGGCTTAGTACTACAGACGAAGAAATGGCCACCCACCCCAACAGCACAGTGTTTATACATCGATCATTACCCATAATAACATATCACGTTTCCTTAACCAGGCTTCTCCCTAAAACTACTGACACATAAAAATATACACAACAACCAATATACAACGGCCATCCTTTACCTCTCATGTATCTCAAACTTTTCATTCAATACTCAATTTCTCCAACTTTTTCGTCCTCACTCTTTTCGCTGGTCAATCTCTCACTAACCCCAGTGCTCAAATGAATTCAAAAACGCTTTAGTCTTGCAGTTTTTACGTCAACAATCGTCTTCCTGTAGTTGGTAAACGCCAAAACATAAAGCTAGATTCATTGGAGTATAAGGAACTACTATGCCTAAGATTTTAATGTGTCGCGCGTGTAACCACTTTTATCAATAAAAGTTATTCATAACAGGAAATACATAGCAACACAGTGTCGAACTATAGTGACACTCCTACAGGAAAGAGTTGACAGATATGTAATTCTGACGACTAGGAACTTCTGTGGAATTTGTCGAGGAGATTATGAATAAACAATCAGAATAAAGATGATTATATATATATATATATATATATATATATATATATATATATATATATATATATATATATATATATATATACTTTTCTATTCATTATACATAATCGCTGTTTCCCGCGTCAGCGAAATAGCGCCAAACAGACGAATAATGTAAGGCATGTGTACGTGTAGGAAGAGAGGAAAGTGATTGGTTCTCAGTGAATGTAGGTTTGCGGCAGGGGTGTGTGATGTCTCCATGGTTGTTTAATTTGTTTATGGATGGGGTTGTTAGGGAGGTAAATGCAAGAGTTTTGGAAAGAGGGGCAAGTATGAAGTCTGTTGGGGATGAGAGAGCTTGGGAAGTGAGTCAGTTGTTGTTCGCTGATGATACAGCGCTGGTGGCTGATTCATGTGAGAAACTGCAGAAGCTGGTGACTGAGTTTGGTAAAGTGTGTGGAAGAAGAAAGTTAAGAGTAAATGTGAATAAGAGCAAGGTTATTAGGTACAGTAGGGTTGAGGGTCAAGTCAATTGGGAGGTGAGTTTGAATGGAGAAAAACTGGAGGAAGTGAAGTGTTTTAGATATCTGGGAGTGGATCTGGCAGCGGATGAAACCATGGAAGCGGAAGTGGATCATAGGGTGGGGGAGGGGGCGAAAATTCTGGGGGCCTTGAAGAATGTGTGGAAGTCGAGAACATTATCTCGGAAAGCAAAAATGGGTATGTTTGGAGGAATAGTGGTTCCAACAATGTTGTATGGTTGCGAGGCGTGGGCTATGGATAGAGTTGTGCGCAGGAGGATGGATGTGCTGGAAATGAGATGTTTGAGGACAATGTGTGGTGTGAGGTGGTTTGATCGAGTAAGTAACGTAAGGGTAAGAGAGATGTGTGGAAATAAAAAGAGCGTGGTTGAGAGAGCAGAAGAGGGTGTTTTGAAGTGGTTTGGGCACATGGAGAGGATGAGTGAGGAAAGATTGACCAAGAGGATATATGTGTCGGAGGTGGAGGGAGCAAGGAGAAGAGGGAGACCAAATTGGAGGTGGAAAGATGGAGTGAAAAAGATTTTGTGTGATCGGGGCCTGAACATGCAGGAGGGTGAAAGGAGGGCAAGGAATAGAGTGAATTGGAGCGAGGTGGTATACCGGGGTTGACGTGCTGTCAGTGGATTGAATCAAGGCACGTGAAGCGTCTGTAGTAAACCATGGAAAGCTGTGTAGGTATGTATATCTGCGTGTGTGGACGTATGTATATACATGTGTATGGGGGTGGGTTGGGCCATTTCTTTCGTTTGTTTCCTTGCGCTACCTCGCAAACGCGGGAGACAGCGACAAAGTATAAAAAAAAAAATATATATATATATATATATATATATATATATATATAGCTTTATGAGTACACAAAGATTTGCTCTATGTATATACAAATGCGTTATCTATGTACCATAAGCTTGAAAGTTTACAAAACCCACAATGGAGCACCTGGGTTGAGCCTTACGACCTAGCATTTTCCTCCTTTCCTTCACTTTTCCTATCTTTCTCTTGCTCATGACACTCCCGAGAACCCTCCAACAAACCCCTGCCAAACTTTTCAGCCGCCGTAAACTTTTCCTTCAAGTCAACACGGAAAAGATGCTTTCGTGGCCACCTGAAGAAGCAGACGAGCCAACTATGCCACCTGAAGAAGCAGACGAGCCAACTATGCCACCTGAAGAGACGAGCCAACTATGCCACCTGAACAGTTGCCATTACTCATCCATGCTCAGCAAGTATGGTCGAGGTCCGAACCCGATGGCTACATTACAGAGTTATGAGGCTACACCACACCTCCAGGCTACTCCCATTTACTACCATCGACTCCTGTGGCTATATCACACCTTCGGACTACACTCAAATGCTATCACCATTAATTTCTAAGGCTTCGGGAATACGATATAGCAAGAGGGAGAAGAAGAAGAGTGACGAAGAAGCACAAGTTGCCAGTATTCTTGGCCATTACCTAAGTCCCGTAATCCTCCACGAGTCAAGGAACGCCATCAGCAAGTCACCCACGAGTCCAAACCTGATGACCCAAGTCTCTATCAATAGGCCGTCCAGGTGACGTCTTACTGGAACGTGGTCAGAGGTACCCCATGATGTACCATGAGGTAGGGATACACCAGAGGAGTGAAGAAGACATTATCATCTTGTCGACAGATCAACTGTGGAATGGAAACCTATACGTCAGCAGTGCATCAGCTGAGCCAGGGACAACAGACCTACACTTCTTCGTGGTGGACTTCAGGAGGTAAACACTCACCCAGTGGTGGACTTCAGGAGGTAAACACTCACCCAGTGGTGGACTTCAGGAGGTAAACACTCACCCAGTGGTGGACTTCAGGAGGTAAACACTCACCCAGTGGTGGACTTCAGGAGGCCTACTTTTTCTGTTGAGGAGTGTGTGTTGTGGCGAAGCGGACAGTCAGCAGCGGGATATCCATAACTGTCCTGGTCAGCTGGGATCCGTGGTCAGCTGGGATCCGTGGTCAGCTGGGATCCGTGGTCAGCTGGGATCCGTGGTCAGCTTGGCCCCGTAGTCAGTTCAGGTAGTGTCCAGGGTTCCCGTGGTCAACTCGCTCAGTGTCAGCAAAAATAGATGTAAGCATGACAGTAGTAAGGGACGTTCGCCACACCTGAACATATTCGTGTTATGACTTCAGAACAACGAAAGGAAGAGCGAGGCAAAAGTGACTGAAATATAGCAGAGACCTGCAAGAGATGGAGTGGTAGTCGAACATAATGTGATGAAATTCAACTTTGAGAGATTCGAAGTCTTGAAGACGACAAGGTGATTAAGTAGACCTGATGATGACGCCATACTGGTGATAACACACCACAAGCGTCGTCCTGTGCTGGGGACCAAGCAGTCAACATCACACCGAACTTGTCTCCAGAAACACCATGGGAAAAGGATCGTCAGAGAGGCAGACTACAAGCTGGTCAGCATCATACTTGCCTTCATATTCATGGACTGTGAAATGGTCAGGAATGTGCTCCTCCCTGGCTGTAGCTGGGTGTTCACCCTCCCTGCGACCAGGTGTTCCTCCCTGGCTGTAGTTGGGTGTTGACTCTCCCTGTGACCAGGTGTTCACACCTGGCTGTAGCTGGGTGTTTACTCTCCCTGTGACCAGGTGTTCCTCCCTGGCTGTAGTTGGGTGTTCACTCTCCCTGCGACCAGGTGTTCCTCCCTGGCTGTAGCTGGGTGTTTACTCTCCCTGTGACCAGGTGTTCCTCCCTGGCTGTAACATTTTGTTCTCTGTTCCTGTGGCCGGGTGACTCTCCCGGCTGTAATTGGGAGTCCACTCTCTCTGCCGCCAGGTGTTCCACCCTGGCTCTCTCTCTCTCCCTGAGGATACGTACACGACGTATATCTGACTCTCAGTGGAACATGCAGATAAAAGCCTGGTCTCCTTACCTCAAGCGTCAGGATGGTTGGAAGGAAAGACTTCCACCAGCACACTGTGGGAACAAGATGGTGGAGGGGAGGCACAAAAACCTCATACAATCTCGTAGAAGACCAAAAAAAAATAAGTAAACATAGAGAGTTCCTTAAAGTTAGGAAAGAATCTAGATCAAGTTTGTTGGATTTTCTCTTTGCATTACCTGTAAAGTCGTTCTACTCTTACCTCACTAATCTGTGAGTTTCTGAACTTTTCAGCCTCGAAAGGACCTCAGTGGTCTGTTGGTCTTTGGATTCCTTTGGATTCTTTTGTATCCTACAGGACGGCACAGTTGGAAGCTGTGCGCTTCACCAGGTTAGAAACGAAGAAATAGAGTGTCCTGAGGGAAGTGTGGAATAAGTTCTTCAGCAGCAGAGTTGTGGACTCGTGGAACAAGCTGGGTTGAGGGGAAGCACCTGCGGAAGGCACTGGAATTTCGAAGATCTATAGAAATGCAGATGTAAGAGGTAGAACTGTGCGAGTGTGGATCTTCCATTTGCACATAAAGATGAAGACACAAACACAGTATCTATCTAGCCTATCTATCTATCTATCTGTGTGTCTCGTACACAGAAATAATCAGCTACTCTTTTCTCCTATCTTACACACACACTCACACACACACACAGACACACACACACACACACACACACACACACACACACACACACACTACAAGCAGGCCAGATCTTCTCTCTCTCACATATTTATACAAGAACGTGCAGTGTTGAGTCAGTGAGGAGCTGCCCTCCGTCAGCGTCCCGCACGTCACTCACGTCCCGCTGAGAGCTTCTGCAGAACTCTTTATTTCCAAGCGAGTTATGCGGGAGAGGACCGTCCTAGTGGAGGATTACCCCCCCCCCCCCCCCTCCCGCCCCACTCTGACCAAACACTTCTACTCTCTCCCGCAACAGACAACACTAACGTCCATGGTACGTGCAATGAATAGATTTTAGCAAAATTTTACGCATATACTACTACTACTACTACTACTACTCCTACTCCTACTACTACAACTGATATGATAATAATGATAATAATAATAATAATAATAATAATAATAATAATAATAATGATAATGATAATAATAATAATAATAATAATAATAATAATAATAATAATAATAATAGTAAGAATAAGAATAAGAATAATAATTCGTTTGTCTAAGTAATGATGATAGTAATAATACAGAGGAATAATGGTACAAAGAAGGTGCTCCCTAACTTATTGGAATGATAAAATCCTGTGAAAATATAGATATGATGCTAGTTACCTCACAAGTGTGTTAAGAAGCACATGATCCTCCATTCGTACATCAGAGCCCGTCAGATCTACGTAAGGCAAAGTCACAATATTGACTTACAGTCATAAAGCATTCTTACTTGACAGAGCTGAGTCGAGAGCGGTCCTGCTTATAAACTCTCCCACGATAACTTCAAAACTTGACTCCTTGCCCTACGCCGCAATGTTGGTTCACTTTCCCTTTTCTATAGATATCACTTTGGTTTTGCTTCCGAGAGCTGGCTGCTTGCGCATCCCCACTACTAGCAAGACCCCGCAATACTCGGCAAGATGCTGCGTCATATGATTACTGTATGGCCGTTGGCAACGCAAGGGTGGGCCAATTTGATAACGTTTTCCGTACACGTCGAAGCTTTGGAACTCTCTACCCTTTCATGCCTTTCCCAATAAGTAGGACCTAGCATATTTTAACAGACAGGTTTTTCACTTCCTCTAAAATTCGTAAATACTTTACACTGTCTCTTCATTTACCCTTTCATAATCCTCTCTATATTTCAGTTAAGGCCAGCCGTGATGTGGGCTTCTGTCCGTGACTGGAGCCTCCAACGTGTGTGAAAGAGAGAGAGAGAGAGAGAGAGAGAGAGAGAGAGAGAGAGAGAGAGAGAGAGAGAGAGAGAGAGAGAGAGTAGAACTGATCATTACGGAAAGGAACGTGTAATGTGATGTTTAGGTAACTTATTAATCAGTCAGGTATTGTGTGCAATATGAGCTGTACCGGTGTTGAACTCTCTCTCTCTCTCTCTCTCTCTCTCTCTCTCTCTCTCTCTCTCTCTCTCTCTCTCTATATATATATATATATATATATATATATATATATATATATATAAGAACATATGGTGGCTTTCGCACTGCCTTACATCTGAAGCCCCTGATGTGTCAGATCAACGAGGGTTGTTTGCTCTGTAGTGTTGTCGATGATGACGTGTCATAACGTGGTCGTGCTGGAAGATGACCACGTGTCGTACGTGGTCGTGCTGAAAGATGACCATGTGTCATAACGTGGTCGTGCTGGAAGATAACCGTGTCGTAACGTGGTCGTGCTGGAAGATGACCTCATATTGTAACGTGGTCGTGCTGGAAGATGACCACATGTCGTAACGTGGTCGTGCTGGAAGATGACAACGTGTAACGTGGTCATGAGATCGAAAATAGTCACGTGTCGCAGTGTGGTCGTGCTGTGAACGACACCTGTCAGTGGTCAGAAGACGATACAGGATATATCCAGCCGTTGAAACCATCTCCAGATGTCTGGTATTTCCTTGTGACCAAAATTGACCCAGATAATGACTGGTGGACCGACACACACACACACACACACAACGTCAATGATCCAGTCATGCGATGCTTCTTGAACTAAATCCCACGTTGAGCGAAGACCCGTGCTGGTGAAGACTCGTGTTGGCGAAGACCCGTGCTGGCGAAGACCTGTGCTGAGCGAAGACCCGTGCTGGCGAAGACTTGTGCTAAGCAAAGACCCGTGCTGGCGAAGACCCGCCCTGAAGAATGACCTGTGTTTGCGAAGACCCGTGCCGAGGGAAGAATTCATGCTAAAGGAATACACGCGCCGAACGATGATCCATGCTGAGGGAGGACCTGTGTTGAAGGAAGGCCCGCTCTGAGCGAGGACCAGTGGTGTAGTAAACGCCTGAAGCAGGCGAACTCTGACCACCTATGGGGAAACACTGGCACAACCCGAACCTTTTACTAACCCATATTTAGTAGGTGACCGCCTGACCCTTCAAAACGTAAAGTAAAAAAATAATTTGTACTTCCAGATCTAGGAGAGAGAGAGAGAGAGAGAGAGAGAGAGAGAGAGAGAGAGAGAGAGAGAGAGAGAGAGAGAGAGAGAGAGAGAGAGAGAGAGAGAGAGACCGTGGAGACAATACATCACCATCACTACCCCAATATTCTCAGGCCATTAGATTCGCGTGTCATAATGTGACCTTCCTTGAAGCCAAAAGCCTGGCGAGTACCGGGTCCTTTACAACGTCCCAGCAGGAGCTACCACCAGCAAAACCTTTCTTATGGTGAAATATACACAGGCTAAATTACCCAGAGATATAGGGTAATGGTGGGTGTAAACAGCGAAACACCTGGAGGCTTTTAACGAGTTACGAGGCAACTGCCACCAGGGAATGACTCCTTATAACTGGGTTACTGGTGTCTGCTGCCATGGCAACACCTGCACCACTCACCCACCCTGCCCTGCACCACCTCCCTCAGCCCAGGTGACTGGTGCCAACACCTGCATCACTCACCCACCCTACCCTGCACCATCTCCCCTAGCCTGGATTACTGGTGCCAGCACCTGCACCACTCAGCCTTCCCGCCCCACAACTTACTACAACCCCTATCTTTCCCTCCCAAATACGGTATTGTCACGCTTTCCCTTTCACGAGTACAGGTCTCTTTGTGCCGCCGCCTTTCCCAGGAGGAGACAGGGTAAAAGGGGTAAGGAAGCACACTCCTCCTTTATGTACACCTGGAACTTCGTTATCATCGACCAGGTTCCCTAAATCCTGTTGGACTGTTTATGAAGATGGATGCGGCCTCGCCCCTTGAGTACGTCAGTGCAACCTTTAAGTATTCTGGCTCTACCGCTGACCAGACTCTCACACTCAGGTCAAAGAGCAAGCCATCATCATACCCATGGGCTGTGTACCGTCATGCCTCACCTACCTGCAGATCTGACAGGCCAGCGGTTGAACCTGTTTTTCCTGTCAACCTCCACTTACATTTGACACATAGTGTCGAGATGAACTTCTAGCCATCTGTTGATCACGATTAATTATTTGTTGCTTCTGCTAATTACGTCAAACGACAAGTTAATATTCGTATCATCCAGCAGTTCCCTGAGGACTTGCGCTGCCCACAATCCAAGATTAATCCTCAGGTAATAGATATTCATAACTTTTCGTGAATTCCTAAGACGAGACAGTCTATCACGCGCGGCCAACATACATACCCTCTCCCTCACTTTTGAGGCAACATGCCAACTGCACCTTCTTGCTACACGCAGAGCCAGTAAGGATAACAGTACCAAAAACAGGAAAAGATTACAAAGGTACAAAAATCGGGACTAAAAACTAATAACTTTTCCGGGAAGTGTCTGGCAACTTTTTGTCTGTGTATCTAATACATACCAAACTGTAAATCAGACATTTTTTTTTCCAAAAATTTATTTTGTCTGTGATATTTAATCATTTCTTGTAAAAAAAAAATAATCCTCATCCTCTCATAACGCAACCAAATTCATCACAACCAATTATTTCCTTAAGAATTATACACTTAGAATCATAGCGAAAATCAGAATAAGCAACTGTACAACGCTCCCCCCCCCCCTCGCTTAAAGCTCACTCAAATTTGTTTAACTGCCGCTCGCCTCCGCTGGCGATGCTCCGCGGGTCAGTCATCATATTTATACTTTTGCGTACATACGACGAGATCTTGCATACAGGTAGGCGGCCTCCGCGTAGCGCTTACCTCAGTAGAATCTGCACTTACGCAGAGCGAGGCTTTGAGGATTGTCAAGCGTTATAAGGAGGACGTATTTGCTGATTGTGGGCTGAGTGCCACCTGCCGACGTGTGGATGATGAGGCATAAACATAAGACAGAAACGTAGGGGAGCTTTGTAGGGTTCCTCACATGCGATGTGTTGTATCTGGGGAACCTGATAACTTCACCAGCTACACTACGATACAACACCAATATAACACCAGTTACACTGCGATATAACACCAGTATAACATCTCATACACTACGATATAACACCAGTATAACAGCAGGTACACTACGATATAACACCAGTTACACTACAGTGCAAGACGAGCCACACTGCAGTATAACACCAGCCACACTACAGTATTTCCACTTAATGCAAATGACCGACATAGCACATGCAAAACATGACCCAGTCAAAGACCACTTCAGTTGAAAGTGAGAGGAAAAGAGTAGACATTTCATTAGGGGCTCGGCAGGTGCTTGAAGACCTGCCTCTTAAAGCTAAAAGGTAATACGAAGGAAAGACAAAGGAATAGGAGAATAATGCGTGAGATGAAATATGTATGATAAAACCACCAGCATAAGGGTGAAGGTCTGTGATAGGAGAAAGCACTGAGGACCATCACTGCTGACAGGAAAGGAATGGCAAGACGTTCTATCAACGACTACTGCAGTGGAACGGCCACAGAAGAAGCTGTGCATTAGACACCAGCCACACTATCACGCCAGCCCATTACGTCATTGCACCTCCGCACCCACTGAGACAAGCATCAGGCCCACTTGGTCAAAAACTCCACGCCTACGTCTCCACTGCCACGCCCAGAACACCGAGAGATCCCGCAGCGCAACACACTAACCCCAGCGGCATCTTGTGTAGGGCTCAGCACAGCTTTTACAAGGCCGGCCTGAAAATGTACGGAATGAGGAGAGAAGGTCGTGGTCAGGGTTATGGTCCGGGTCGAGCCATTAGCAAGGGCTCCTCCGCCCCCGTATAAACCGACGGTCTCATTTTTTGGTCTGATTCCCGTCAGCAGGTAACCCAGCGGGAGGATCCCTCTGGATTATTACCGGGTCAGGAGGGACCTGTGCGAATAACTGATGGTCCATCAAATGGGATCCAACATTCTTCGGCATTTTCTCATTCCCTTACCTGTGATTTCCTCCTCCGAGTCATTCTTTCTCGCATTTTACATATGCCATTGTTTTTCATGGTATAATCCTGACTCCATGGCATCTATGTCAACAGTTAGAGGGGTACTGTAACCTCAACATTCCCGTCATGGAGGCTGGGAAGCCACAATAAAATCAGCACAAAGGCTGGTGTAGTTCACTCACTTTATCAACTCTGGTCCCGAAGCCTTGCTTCAGTTTTGGGTCGTGGAACATCGTCAACAATTCTGAGACGTCAAAACTTGTTCCGTCCTTATGATTTGGCGGTCATATAATGACATCTTAATCTGATGGCGCCAGCAAAGGCGTCCGTGTTAACTATTTAACAGTTCATAAGTTTCAGAAATACCAGTGGAACTGCTTGAAATGTGTGTGATGCCTGTGTTCCTTGTGGAGGAGGGACGACCCGATCTGTTTATGGTACGTAGCAGCCGACGATGTCTTATCTTGGCAGTAAAGCTATTTTCCTCAGGTCGTAAGGTGAAGCAGACTGCAGGCGATGAGGGAGGGTCAGCGAGTCAGTGAATAAGTGAATCTGTGCGTCCACAAATGTGTGATATTTGGTTTTATTATTTCTATATAATATATATATATATATATATATATATATATATATATATATATATATATATATATATATATATATACATATAACATATATATATATATATATATATATATATATATATATATATATATATATATATATATATATATATATATATCTATTACCGGGTTCGATCCTGGCTGTTGGAGGTTTGTATGTTCTATGAAGGTGCGCGTTCCTATCCACTTTATTAGTGTATATATATATATATATATATATATATATATATATATATACATACATATATATATATATATATATATATATATATATATATATATATATATATATATATATATATATATATATATATATATGCATATATGAAAGGGAAATCACAGTTTGGAAGTTCAGATAATTTATTCAAACTTTACACAACATGTTTTACGGAGGGTATCCGTCTCATCAGGTGTAAACAATTCACAAAGTTTGAAATCCTAAGGCTTGCACATCCTTATGCAGTCAGGCCATGGCAGTATGTACGAACGTGTGTGCTTGTGTTGGGATTTGAAACTTCATGGATTGTTTACATCTGATGAGGTGGACCGGGTTTCCCTCGTGTAACACGTACTGTAAAGTTTGAATTCATTATCTAACCTCGTACGGAAGTGCGATTTCTCCTTCATAAAATTATTACGGACCTAGTAAGATCGTTGATGTTGTTGTTGTCCAACTCAGGCTGGGCTACAGATATTCAATAGATCGATAGATACATAGATAACCAACAAAGCTATCCCCGCACTGTGCAACATCATGAACTTGAGTAAGATTAGTGAGTTCAGAGATGAGTCTTACCCAACATTACAAGATAATGTGTGTAAGCATTTCATCCATTACAACGCACTACCTCGTCCACTTGAAAACTATGTCAACTTTGCTTATTTTGTAGATATTTCAGTTGTTATATATCTTGATACATAATCTGGACATTGTTGTTCAATAATTGTAAACAGTTTACTTCCTATGTAAACTGCTGTATCATTACTTCAATACTATCCAATCCTTATTAACACTTCCCTTACATTGTATCAAATTGTGGACTTCGGTCACTGAGGCCCCCAATCCCTGGAGCTTTTGTGCTCTCTATATCCACCTTCTGCTCCGCCTCCCACAGGATGGGCACGCCAGGAGTACACAATAGATGGCTCGCTCTTGTGGCAAAAATCAAAACCAAAGATAGAATTCCAAAACCTCCACGAATTCGCTTACCATTATGAAACAAACGTTAACACTTGGGAACATCTTCAGACCCAGTGTTATGGTTCTGACAAGACCACAGGTATACGTTCACTGGGATACGAAGCCACATCCTTAAGGTCTCCTGGGTACTGTGTACCAACAGACCATCATCAAATACTGGCCACCAACAGACCACCGTGCCACAGGAAGGCAGAGACTGCCACGGCAAGTCTCAAGGTTCATTTCAGTTCAGTTCACCCTTTCACGTGTGAGGCAGTTGACTGGATGCCTTCGTGGATCAGTGGGCAGCAGAGGAGGGTTGGTGTTGTCGCTCCCGGGTCGTGCGTTAGACAACCGGCCACGGTACATTACCTACGACCTGTGTAAACCCCGTCCAACAATGATACATGAAAGGCAAGCATGTGTTACTCCTGTTCTCGCTGTCTACGTAACTCATCCATATTCTCGCGTTTACGTAACTCATCCATCTTCCCGCGTCTACGTAAATCATCCACGTTCCCGCCGTCAGCGTAACTCATCCATATTCCCGCCGTCTACGTAACTCATCCATGTTCCCGCCGTCTACGTAACTCATCCATGTTCCCGCCGTCTACGTAACTCTTCTATGTTCCCGCCGTCTACGTAACTCATCCATGTTCCCGCCGTCTACGTAACTCATCCATGTTCCCGCCGTCTACGTAACTCATCCATGTTCCCGCCGTCAGCGTAACTCATCCCAGTGTGATTGCTGCTAAAGTGAAATGATTCGTAACGATACCCACAAATGACATTAATACGTAGAATGTGACGGACTCCATGGAAGGCTGGCTGACTTTCTGAAATGAAGTGAATGACGTGTTTTGACTGTCAGATTATAAGCGAAATTCTCTCTCTCTTCTCTCTCTCTCTCTCTCTCTCTCTCTCTCTCTCTCTCTCTCTCTCTCTCTCTCTCTCTCTCTCTCTCTCTCTCATTTCAGTCCGTAGGAACAACAAGGCAGGACCTCCTCCTCCTCCTCCCTCCTCTTCCTCCTCCTGCCAAACGTTTGAGACCAAAATACAGTTTTCGGTCCACAGGTCCCGCCGCTCAGGTGCCTCCTGTTTACCCAGACCTGACGTGAAAATGGCTCGTTTTTTTTATCCCTGTTTTTCACGCTCCACTGTTTCTGGCCTCCGTTGCTGGTGGCTGTGGTCACCATTCCTTGTCTGTATATCCAGCGGCTGACTGGCTGGCTGGTGTCACTGTTGACTGTCTCTTGTGCCGGTACCGCAGCGGTCACTGTTTATAGCGTACGGTGCCGCGGGCTGTGACATCTGCTGGTGTCTCCGGGGCTCCGCTGCTGGCGTTCCCTCCCGCCCACTACCGCTCTCGTACGTGACGCCAACGTAAACAACGCTTATAAAAGGCAATGCATGAGGGAAGACATGCTAACTGTGGCTTCTCAAAACCTCTCTCTCTCTCTCTCTCTCTCTCTCTCTCTCTCTCTCTCTCTCTCTCTCTCTCTCTCTCTCTCTCTCAGGCGACAAACTTAGACCGCCTGAAGCCTGCGGATTAGCTAATTACCATAACTCCCTCCCACTCAGTCTCCAGCACCAGGATCATAGAACACCAGGATGGATGAGCCGCCGTCACATATCATGCTGCTGGAGGAAAGAGGTTCGTACCAACGTAGTTTTGAGGTGTGGAATCCCACTGCCATATAGGATGAACTCCAAGTCACTACGGGCTTCCCCAGGTTCTGAGCACAGCTGTACGACCGTTGGCTACCAGGGGCACGACGGGACGACCACTGGTCGTGATGGTACGATGCTGGCTAGACTCGAGTCTTAATGTGTCAGGTGAAAGGCCATATTCAACATATACAAGGGTCGTAACGCTGTACTCAAGGCGTTTGAAAAGACTTTTGAATGTATAATCATGCCTGTATGAGCAGCTATAATCATGCCTGTATGAGCAGCTATAATCATGCCTGTATGAACAGCTATAATCATGCCTGTATGAGCAGCTATAATCATGCCTGTATGAGCAGCTATAATCATGCCTGTATGAGCAGCTATAATCATGCCTGTATGAGCAGCTATAATCATGCCTGTATGAACAGCTATAATCATGCCTGTATGTGCAGCTATAATTATGCCTGTATGAACAGCTATAATCATGCCTGTATGTGCAGCTATAATCATGCTTGTATGAGCAGCTATAATTATGCCTGTATGAGCAGCTATAATCATACCTGTATAAACAGCTATGATCATGCCTGTGCAAGCAACAGCAAGATGGTTTGCTCTGCGATCGTGAACGATAAAAGCTAAGATTACGTCAGCATTTGAACGTTCATAATTATTTAAGAGCCCGGAGCAGTGCTACATGACGGTTGTAAGGAGGTGGTTAGCCCTCCAGCAGAACGACCAGTGTCTGCGTCTGGTGCATCGCATCCACAGCCCTTCTGTGCACGACTTCACTACCCCAGAGCACGACGAGACGACCCTTGGTTACGACGGTGCGACCCCAGACCACGACGAGACGACCCTTGGTTACGACGGTGCGACCCTTGAGCACGACGAGACGACCCTTGGTTACGACGGTATGACCCTTGAGCACGACGAGATGACCCTTGGTTACGACGGTACGACCCTTGAGCACGACGAGATGACCCTTGGATACGACGTTGCGACCCCAGAGCACGACGAGATGACCCTTGGATACGACGTTCCGACCCCAGAGCACGACGAGACGACCCTTGGTTACGACGGTACGACCCTTGATCACGGCCTTTGACCCAACCCTTGAGGGTCAGGTTAAGAGTTAGATACATCATAACTAAGGGCAGCATCGACAGACTCTAAGGTCGTAACGTCGTGCTGAAGGGTCGTAGCGTCGTGCTCAAGGGTCTTACCGTCGTATTCAAGGGTCGTACCGTTATACACAGAAAGTCGCACCTCGTATTCTTAAACGCAGCATCTTCATGTTCATTATCATACCATCGTGAACAAAAAAAAAAAAATCGTACCGTCGAGCTCAAGTGGTCGTACCGTCGAGCTCAAAAAGATCGCACGTCAACACACTCAAAAAAAGGTCGTACCGTCGTGCTTAAAAGGTGGCGCTCCGTCGTGCACAAGAGGTTATCAAACCCCTCGTGACACACGACTGTCTAGGTCATCATCCACTGACGACCTTTCATCGATGATATACAGTCAGTCAAGCGACGACTCAGGTCTGAGAAGCCTGCGTGACCCCGGCATTTAATTGGTTGTCGTCTGTTCCCAAAGTGGCGAACCCCGCACACGACCCCACTCTCCCCGGCAGGTTTGAAAAAACTTGCGAATACCACGACTGCAGTTTCTGGGTAACGACCCAGCCACCACCACACCACTACACCACCACACCACTACACCACTACACCACCACCACACCACCACACCACCACCACCACCACACCACCACACCACCACCACCACCACACCACCACCACCACCACCACCACACCACCACCACACCACCACACCACCACCACACCACGACCACCACCACCACCACACCACTACACCACCACCACACCACCACACCACGACCACCACCACCACCACACCACCACACCACCACCACCACCACACCACCACCACCACACACCACCACACACCACACCACCACCACCACCACCACCACACCACCACCACCACACCACCACCACCACCACCACCACCACCACCACACCACCACACCACCACCACCACCACCACACCACCACACCACACCACCACCACCACCACCACACCACCACCACCACCACCACACCACCACACCACCACCACCACCACCACCACACCACCACACCACGACCACCACCACCACCACACCACCACCACCACCACACCACACCACCACACCACCACCACCACCACCACCACACCACCACCACCACACCACACCACCACCACCACCACACCACCACACCACGACCACCACCACCACCACACCACCACCACCACCACCACCACCACCACCACCACACCACGACCACCACCACCACCACACCACCACCACCACCACCACCACACCACCACCACCACACCACCACCACCACCACACCACCACACCACCACACCACCACCACCACCACCACCACCACACCACGACCACCACCACCACCACACCACCACCACACCACCACCACCACCACCACCACACCACCACCACACCACCACACCACCACCACCACCACCACCACCACCACCACCACCACCACCACCACACCACCACACCACCACCACACCACCACACCACACCACCACCACCACCACACCACCACCACCACCACCACCACCACCACACCACACCACCACCACCACACCACCACACCACGACCACCACACCACCACACCACCACACCACGACCACCACCACCACCACACCACCACACCACGACCACCACCACACCACCACACCACCACCACACCACCACACCACCACCACCACACCACCACCACACCACCACCACCACCACACCACCACCACCACCACACCACCACCACACCACCACCACACCACCACCACCACACCACCACCACACCACCACCACCACACCACCACACCACGACCACCACCACCACCACACCACCACACCACGACCACCACCACCACCACCACCACACCACCACACCACCACACCACCACCACCACCACCACCACCACACCACCACCACCACACCACCACACCACGACCACCACACCACCACACCACCACACCACCACCACCACCACCACACCACCACACCACCACCACCACCACCACACCACCACCACCACACCACCACAATGGTCGTGTTTGTCGAGCCTCACCCCCTTGATGGATCGGGCAGACCAAAAATCTGCATTGAACAGCATTTCTTTACTCTTACAACCTTTATATATATATATATATATATATATATATATATATATATATATATATATATATATATATATATATATATATATATATATATATATGCCAGGAAGTTATTGGGATACACAAACTTGGAGACACAAATGTTTACACTGATGCACAGGTACACAGAGGCATGCATATCATACATGGCGAATGCACACAACAAAAAAATGCGCAGCAATAATTATGCCTGTGTGAGCAGCTATAATTATGGCTGAACAGAGAGAGAGAGAGAGAGAGAGAGAGAGAGAGAGAGAGAGAGAGAGAGAGAGAGAGAGAGAGAGAGGATCATACGGGGCAAGACACCCTGCTGGATGTGAACAAACATTACACAACGTGAACCACCCCCACATATGGCTAAATCAATTCTAAAACTCACACTGTGTGACGAAAAGATAAATGTTGCTTTAAACAAACGCAATTAAGAGAGAGAGAGAGAGAGAGAGAGAGAGAGAGAGAGAGAGAGAGAGAGAGAGAGAGAGAGAGAGAGAGAGAGAGAGAGAGAGAGAGAGATCCTTCAACTAATCCTGTGGGTGAGGACAAAGAACCGCTTTGAGCTGGAGGCGCCGTGGGCAGTTCCCTGGTGGTGTTGGTCGCTGGGTGTGTTTACAACGTATGGCCCAGCCTCCGCGGGTTTATGGCCGGCCGCCAGGCGCACCAATGGCTACAACACCGCCTTACCTAGCTCCCTCACCGCGAGATCACGAGAAGATACCCAGCTACAGAAATATATTTCCCTTATCATAAGGGCTGCTCACTGCTCAGACTGGCCTTAGCACTCACAACCTAAGGGCTTGATAGTTTGATGACCCAAATCCTCGTCTTCTATTGGCAAAAGTATTATATTTGCGGTATTCAGTCAATCATAGTAAACAAAAGGTACTTATCCTTAAACTTCGTGTGGATAACAATTGACTAAAATTTGGGTGTGTACGCGTATGCATTTATGTAAATGGCCCACATGTAAATGTAACACATGCATCTTCAACTGCAAATCAGTCACTGAGATCCAGTGCCTGCACATTTCCTGGACTCTAAAGCCTGGCTGTCGGCAACTCAGGGGTGGGCCGGTTTGATATCTGTTTCTTTCCTTACACCTCGATGCTTTGGAACTCTCTACCCTCTCACGTCTTTCCCAATAACTATAACCTGGCACATTCTTGTCCCTTCTTGTTTCTTTTCATAATCCTCTCTATATTTCAATTAAAAGCAGGCCTTGATGTGGACATTTGTCAGTGACTGGAGCATCCAAAGTAACAAAAAAGAACAACTTATTTTGGCAATTCATTACCTCTTCAAGAGCAACATGAACTTTGTCTATGATTCAAGGTCACTTTTAAAGTCACAGCTCTCGTGCAGAACTATTCATAGAGAACACAGAACTAAATTCTGTACAGAACTAGCGATAATTTGTATTGATATGTGATAATTGGAGAGAATTTGGTAGTAACCGTCAGATATTTCAATGCACAAGAACAGGGGACAACGAACTGCATGAGACCTGTAAAACCCATCCCACTCTCCTAGGGTGAAGGAACTGCCTTACATGACAGTGAGTAAATCCTACTTAGCCAAGGAAATGTTCTCACAAAGTTTGGTAGAAATCTCTCAGTGGTCTTTGGGAGGAGGAGTTACAAGCCCGTCCACCTCAGGGAATGAGTTGGGAGCCGCTGCTACACCTGCCTCTTGCTACCACCAAGAACGCCATACCTGCGGAACAAAACAGACCAACAATACATGTTACTGGTAGCGCCACACCCTCGCTGTACCTCGGGAGGGTTCCCTCCCCGGTAGGCCTGGAACGTCACGTTACGCCTGCCAATTTTCCAGGTCTTGGCCCCGCAAGGAGACAAGAAGAACTGGTCCAGAATAATGCCTTACGTCCAGCATGACGTCCACCGTGTTACCCCGGCAGACGGGCTGTCGGCGGGCGGCGGTATCTTACCAACCGACCAGCCAACCACCCGCTCAGCTAGCCAGCCACATTTCTGCACCTCTCACGGTCATGAAACCCCAGACAACCAGCAGGACGCGATAAAGTCTGTCATAACTTATTCCTTCCATTTACTGCAGTCGAAACTTTTATGTGATCGCTGGTCACGGTTCACAGACAGTGAGAATGAACGAGGTTATGTACTTGAAGGAGGAACGTGTGAGAGAAGCAACCTCATACTGGGCGTGACGATGGCTGAAGCATTCCTCAGATCACAGGCATGACACCCTCCCTCTCCACGATGCTAGTACACACTCCCAGCCATCCAACTGGGCCTCTCACGCCCAGCAGTACACACTCCATTGTTGATATTTCTCGAAGAAATGATAACATATGAAGTGGCTGCCACGTCAAGAGAGACACGGCAGAGGTAGATAAAGATATTATTAGAACGAGACAAACAACAAGAGCCTGCATGGCGCCAGAGGGCAACACTTATGTTTGTGTGAGAGTGACAGATTGGTTCAACCCGTTCCTGTAGAGACCGAGTGAGGAAGGTGGGTGTGGTGGGTGGTGGTAGAGGATGGTGGGGATAGTTGATGTGGCGAAGACAGGTGTGGTGGTAGTGGTGGTTGCTGGGGAGGGCTGGTGTGGTGGGTAAGGTAGGTTTGGTGGGTTGGAGGAAGGGCGTGTGTGGAGGGTGGGGTAGATGTGGCGGTTATGAGGGGGGGGGGGGTGATGGCAGCGTCAGGCTGTGGCCACGATAGATGGAGACACCTCAACAAACAGGATTTACAGGAGTCGAGGACACGAACAAAGACGCGTGGAACATGGCCGGACGCACGAGGGAGGAGCGCCTCCAGGAATGTGTAGAAGTAACAGATAACAATAATGCTTCTTCGCTATAGACCAGGTAGAAAAAATAAAGTGTTACTTAATTAAGTACTTCTGAGCATAACAAACAGATATGATTACAGAATTTAACTTTTAAGAAGACGATGGAATTCCCATCTACTTAAGAATCCTCAAGATGACCAAACACTTGGAGCAACTCCTTCTGACGAGGGCCCTTTGGGTCCTTGGGCCCACTTGGGCTCATCCTTTCATCCTCTTATATCGATGTGTTGTACCTGCTGTAAGCTCCATACTTGCCTCCGCCTACCTCCTACCATGTGTCACCCATTATGTCAAAGGAGCTCTTTCTCTATGTATACTAGGACTAATAAGATGCTAAATACTTCATTATGTGTGTATGCTGCCTCGATAGGTCGCATTCCTCGAGCAACACCAATTAAGGAGGGACCCAGAGGGACTCTAGGCCACCTGACACACTCATGGTGCGAGTCAGTGTCGTGCAGACACAAGTGCATGTCTGTCAGGACTGTTGTGAATGTGTTGACAATAGTCTGGCTGTTGTTGGAGACGGGTGTTGATGCGAGAGGTTCTTGAAGGAGAGAACAGGTGGAGAACCAACGAAAGAGATGTAATAGGAGGTGAGGCTCTGGCTGCTGATATTGGAGATTTCAGTTTCTGCCGTAAGAGCATTGAATCTATTGTGCACCCGTACCTACCCTGTGGGCGGTGGTGCAAAAAGAAAACAGGTGCACAAAAGGCCCAGGGACGGAGTCACGATGATTGACTGACACAAGAAGTGAAGAGTTTACAAGGACGGAGCAACAATGAATGCATTGTATGACAAGTTGCATAGCAAGTGAGCTGTTTATAAAGGTCGAGCAACAATGAAGTAGATTATGCTACACAGTACATAAGTTACCTGTTTATAAATTGGAACTATTCATAAGTTATACATAAGTTAGGATACTTTTTAAGTAATTGAGGGAGAACATTTCTATGGATGAAATGCTTACATTTTATCATTTAATGTGTGGTAAGACTCATCTCTGAACTCACTAATCTTACAACAGTCAAGTACACAATGTTGCAGGGTGTGGGAGTAGCTTTGCAGGCAACATTTACATTTGGTCTGTTCATATATATAGTTATTAATCTTCTTTTTTTGTTCTATAATTTTCTCAATATTGTTCTACCATTAGGTGGGTGCTCACACTCCAGTTATCCAAAACATTCCATCTCATTTCAATCAAGCTTTCGTCTTCACAGAAGCATCACCAGGAATCTACAGAGGAGAGAGAGAGAGAGAGAGAGAGAGAGAGAGAGAGAGAGAGAGAGAGAGAGAGAGAGAGAGAGAGAGAGAGAGAGAGAGAGAGAACTGCGTCACAAAACTTGAATATAAAATGTACATAGAACGTAAAAAGTGAGGGAAGACACTATAAGCAATACAAATTAATAATATCATGACGAGGAGTATGAACAAGTCTAAATACAAAATATAGATAAAGAAATATATATATAAAAAGAAAAACACTTTCTGACGACGAAAACACAGGACAGTCTTACATGAAGAAGGAATATAGACAGTTCATCACTAAGTATACTAAGTTAGGCCAAACGAGACCGTTATTGTCCGGGTGCGGCGTTGAAGTCAGGTTGGGCTCGTCTGGGTCTCTCTCTGACCTTCGTAACCCTGGACCGGGTTAGTCTGTGACTCGTTCCCCCTGTCTTGATATGGTGGACTCGGTAGTTTGTGGCGGGTCAGCGACGTGTCGCCCTTGTTCTAACCCGCCACAAGCTACCGAGTCCGCTATTCAAGGACAGGGAACGAGTCACTGACCAACCCTGTCCTGGGTTACGAAGGTCAGAGAGACGTATACGAGGCCGGCCTGACTTCAACGCCGCACCCGGACAATAACGGTCGCGTTTGGCCTAATGTAAAGCACTTATAAATGTGTCTACATTCCTAATTCGTGTAAGATTATTCTGTGTTTTCCTCTTCTGTAAGTTTTCATATGTATCTGCCTCCATATTTTTCATCAAGGTTGCAGTTCATCCAACCCGTCATGATATTGTTAATCTGTACTACTTACGGTGCTTCCCCTTAACTTCTATGTGCTATGCACTGTGGTTTGTTTCTTATATACATGTTTGCGTTTTCCATTTTATATCCAAGTTTTGTGACTCAGTTTTTTCTAATTTTTGTGGATTCCTGATGATGCCTCTGCGAAGGCGAGAGTCTGAGTGTAATAAATGAAGGACTACAGACAACTGGGTTTTGAGCACTCACATAATAGTCGAATAATACTGAGAAAATCAGAGCACATAAGAAAGAAGATTAATAACTCTAAATATGCTGTCGTATTCAGTTCTTTGTGCATATATATATATATATATATATATATATATATAATATCCCTGGGGATAGGGGAGAAAGAATACTTCCCACGTATTCCCTGCGTGTCGTAGAAGGCGACTAAAAGGGAAGGGAGCGGGGGGCTGGAAATCCTCCCCTCTCTTTTTTTTTTTTTTTTTTTTTTTTTTTTTTCAAAAGAAGGAACAGAGAAGGGGGCCAGGTGAGGGTATTCCCTCAAAGGCCCAGTCCTCTGTTCTTAACGCTACCTCGCTATCGCGGGAAATGGCGAATAGTATGAAAAAAAAAAAAAGAAAAAAAAAAAAATATATATATATATATATATATATATATATATATATATATATATATATATATATATATATATATATGGTTCTAGTTTGATATTATTCTGATGGTAGATGGATCTGCTTGGTGACTTCACTTCGTCTCGAGTCGAAGAGATTTGATTCCAATTCCTTACCTGTGATGATTCTGACGGTGCTCGAGGATACACGCAAGTTATAATCAGTTACATCCATCAAGGTACAGTTTGTATGCTAATTCTCCCATCCTACCCAACATACTGAGCCCGGCACGTGAAGGGGTCCAGAGAAACCACACTCGGACTCCATTACTGATAATCTGGCAAAAACTGTGCCGTGTTTTTTGACAGAAGATTGTACATCACACTCATGCTGGGGGCTGGTGCATGTGGTAGGCCGTACCCAGCTAACAAGAAGGCAAACCAACCATGTCCGGTCCAGCTGTCGGCAGAGAGAGAGAGAGAGAGAGAGAGAGAGAGAGAGAGAGAGAGAGAGAGAGAGAGAGAGAGAGAGAGAGAGAGAGAGAGAGAATAAAAGCATAAATGTGCATTAATACAGACAGAGACACCAGTGAAAATAAATATATTCTGTAAACTTCTCTAACGATTTTTTTTTTTTTTTTTTTACAACGGAATTGGTCTTACAGTTTCACCTTCAAGTTTCACTTGTGGTAAATCTAATTCTTACACCGACTGTGTTTACCAATTTACCAATTTACATGCGTTGCTGCAGAACGTATAATGCTGACACCAGGGATATAGTGGGAGCGTTAAGGAGGCTATGTGTCATGCCCAGGACACATGGGATGTATCCCGCTCATGGTACGTGGGATGTTCTCGGCTCAGGACACATGGGATATATCCTGCTGAGGATGAATGGGATGCATCTTGCCTGGGACACATATGATGCATCCTGCTCAGAACGCTTGGGATATATCCTGCTTGAGACACATGGGATGTGTCCTGCTTGAGACACATGGGATGTATCCAACCTAGGACACAAGTTTACATCAACATCTTTACACTATCCTTATGGCGGAGCCTGAGAAGCACCAGTAGCAAGGTGGGCTATCCTGTGTGCTGGAACAACACCTTGACATGTGGGTTCGAGCCGCTGCCACGGTCTGTGAATACTCCAAGAAGTGCATGTGACGACCACAGTGACCGGAACTGCACAACCGTCTGTTGTAATACCTCTGGGCAGTGCTACAGTGCTCCTGTCTGCTCCTGCACTGTCCAAGATAGCGTAAGAGCCTCAACACATAGTCTGCTATCCTACAATGGCAATATGAAGTTAAATCAATGCTGTCTTTCCATACGTAACTTCAGTGACCATTTCTCTATTGGGATTTCTCATTCTAGCAATAACAAAAGGTCGTATAAGCATTCCAGTAGTACAAATGGGTGCTGCAGCGAGATCCCATGGCCATTCATGTCATATATAATTACGATTATTTAGCTTTAAGCCCCACCGAGTCCTGGTGCACAAGTACATCACCTCACGGTAGGATCCAAGCTACGCCTTTACCGTGTATACCACAGGAGCAAAGCTCTGTCCAGCGAACTGATACTCGCTGCTGTTTTCTGCCAACATAGGAGCAGCGGAGGATAATCGGAGTCCTGCCAGGGTACGGGACTCCTCAGGAGGCTCTCAGAGCTCCACCCGGCTGAGGGAAGGCTCAGGAGGCTCCCAGAGCCAGTCTTTCTGGGTTTGCAGACCACACAATGACAGGGGAGGCAGCGGCGCGTAACATCAAATGGCGCCTGTTTGTTCTGCCCTAAGACGGCGCCCAGTACAACTCAGCCCAGGTGGGGGGGTTTGTACTGATGGCGTTCTCACATCAGCTGGTCCTGGGTCTACTACTGCTGGCGGCCCCAGCGATAGCCTTGAGTCAGCTGTCATAGGTTATCCCTCTGCAGGTGTTGCGACGGCTGCACGTGACGGTAGGTCAAGGAGCTGCTGCTGTTGCTGCTAGTATGACGCTGTTATCGATCTTGAGAGTACCGCTGCTGCTCCTGCTGCTACTGCAGCTTGAGCTGCTGAAGTCGCTGAAACTGCCACTGTCGCCATGGCTCACCTGAGTTGTGACGACTATCGTGGTTGTGGCAACTGTGGTGTGGCATTAGGTTTGTGGTAGTGTGGCGGGGTTGGTATAAAGTTGCTGTTGCTCCTGATGCTATTACAAGTCGGAGCTAGTGATGTAGACGCCACTGGCAGGGTTGATGTAGTTTGTTCCCCAAGTTTACAACTGCTGTACATCTGCTGGTGGGTTCAGACTCGCTACTGCTTTAGCTCCTGCTTACTGCAGCTGAAGTAGCGATGTTGCTGCTACAATTGACTGTCTCTGTCACGTTACTATTGCTAACTTGCTGTTAGAGCTGCTATCCTTTCTCCTGCTGACGCTGTTGCTGTTGCAGTGCACGATAAACTGCTTCAGCTGCTGTATATGAAACAACACTCGTGCAGCAGTAGATGATACAATGCCTCTACTCCTGTAGGTCATGCTCTGCTGCTACGGCTGTAGATGATACAATGTTCCTGCTACTGTAGACGATACATGGCTCCTGCTGTGGTTAAAGATACAATACTCCCCGGACAGGCTCGCGCTGAATCATGGTCAATAACGCCAACCAGTACACCATAGAGGCTCGTGTGTGTGTGTGTGTGTGTGTGTGTGTGTGTGTGTGTGTGTGTGTGTGTGTGTGTGTGTGTGTGTGTGTGTGTGTGTGTGTGTGTGTGTGTAATGATAAGACTGCTATAGTTAAGGAGGATATTCTAGCCAATAAGGTGGATAATAGAGGTTAGAATTGTGCAAAATGCATGAAAGTGATAAAACAGTGTTGGTCAGGTCACCTCAACAGCGAGGAGTGCGAACTGCGGGTGTAGCCAGCCAGGCCCAGCCATCAGTGAGACACGGCAGAAGCAGCGTGAGTACCATCGCTCTGGGTGCCTTATGGTGAGAACCTGGTGACCTATAACGCTCGCTCCTACACCACTACACTCCAGTACTGTCTGAACTGACGTGCACCACAGACAGCCTCACACACCTCCCTGATCCCCTCACCTCTCCCTGATCCCCTCACCTTTCCCTGATCCTCCTCACCTTACCATACACACTCATGTCACGTACGGCATCACAACCTTCACAAAACTCTCTCTCTCTCTCTCTCTCTCTCTCTCTCTCTCTCTCTCTCTCTCTCTCTCTCTCTCTCTCTCTCTCGGTTTAAGTAAATCGTCTGGTTATAGTCAAACAACCGCCTCATTGGATTAGCTGCACATACTATTCCTTTATACGTATACCTAAATGCCTCTCCCGCCTTTGCGAGGCTGCGCCAGGAACAAATGAACAATGGCCTAATTTGCATACGAATTCAGTCTCTAGTTGTCAAGTATAATGTACCGAAACCAAGCTGTCATCTCTAGCAGGGCCCCACACACTGCTCCAACGTTTACCTTGAACGCTTCGTACGCCCTGGATCAGTCCACTAACAGCACGTCGCTCCCACAATACCACGATGCTTCCTTCTTTTTTTTTCAGTCCACACACACCTCGTGGCCTCCTGAGTGTTCAAGCCCCAATGTCCGAAACTCTCCGTCACTCCATCCTTCCAGCTCAACCTTGGTTTCACAGATCTTCATGTTAGTCTCTTGTCAGAGACCCTCCCTATATGTCTACATAATTTCAGCACGCCCTGGTTGGCCCTCTCAGTCAGACTACTCACACTACCACACACACACACACACACACACACACACACACACACACACACACACACACACACACATATATATATATATATATATATATATATATATATATATATATATATATATATATATATATATATATATATATATATATATGCATTCCAGGTCTAAGTCTAGCATCCATTCAACACCGTCAGGGTTACCACACCTTCAGACACCGTCATCTTTGCCCTTACGAACACCAACCTTTCCTTCCACACGCTCGTTACCGGGCCCAGGATCTTAACCCCTCCTCCCGGTTCCATCCAATGATTACCATTAACCTTAATGATTCCATTCACTACCACAACCTCTTCCAGATATACCTAAAGCACTCCGCTTCCTGCAGGTCTTCTTTAATTCAACTCAGATAGTCATGTCTCACTCGTTCCCTACTCCTGCTCCACCTAATCAGTTTAATTCACTTTAGGTTTCAACTTTCTACTTTTATAAACTCTCTCAAACTCTTGTCACCAGATTCAACAGTTCCCCTCTCTAGTCTACCCCAGAGCCATGTTATAAACCTACTGTAAATGCTTTCGGAAAAGATGTAAACGTTCCTACAATGAAAGTGATGAATATTACTGGGATAAGACAGGGATGCGAGACTATATGCGCTGAAAATGAAACTCTTGAACAAGTAAAACATTTGACGTATACAGGGAGTGTTATGCCTTGTAGTGAAGACTGTAACAAGAATGTCAAGGCTGCAACTGCTACGGGCAAAATAGCTCTGAACAAAGTGGTAATGTTCCTTACAGGCAAGTTTGATCTGAAGCTGAAGTAACAGGTAGAAAAAGAGCTTAATATATCGGCAATATACTTCTGTATAGTGCAGAAACGTAGGGAACAAAAGACAAGAAAGTATATATCACAGGGTGTTCCCATGTGGTCTTAGAGAAGAAGAATTGCGATGAACATCAAAGCAAAGAAGTTCTGCGTGAAGTGTGAGAGTGAAGATGCTTATTCAGAGTCACATCGCGATGACAAAAAGAACAGAAAGTCACACATTCTGCGAGACAGACGTCTGGTGAGGGATGTGGCAGAGAGAAAATATGGGGTCAAGTAACCAAGAGGAAATCCTTGCTCAATGTTCTGAAGGTCACGAAAAGACGAAGATGAAGGCTGAATACAGAGAAGTTTCTTTAATCCACAGGAAAGCTGCTGTTGCTTCCCCTTTCACCTCCAGCATTAGGCACAGCCGGGCTTTTCTACAAGATCTTCAAATATACCGGTACCTCCCTCACCACCTTGTCCATGAACACATAAGATTACTATGGTGACATAACATATCATTGATACAGATCCATATTCCCTTGAAACCACTCACTCATCTCCCGTCCTACTCGTAAACATGCTCTAATCTCTTTGTAAAGACCTCTCACTGATCAAAGATCTTACCCTATATATCAATGGCACCTTCCAACCTATCATACGCTGCTTCTAAATCCATTAATGTCACACACAAACCACTCACTTTCTCCAAATTTTTGTTGCACGTTCTATCCAGCAAATATCTGGCTAACACATTCCTTACTTTTCCTTATACCACATTAACCCCTCCCCAGTCAGCTGCTTTGGCTGCTCTGTGCATGACACCATCCTCTCAGTCACCACTCTCGCTATATACCTCACTAGGTACACTCAACCTCTATAAAGCGAGCAGTCTTTGTCCTTCTCCTTACCTTTATACAAGGGCACTACGCATTCATTCTGCCAGTCCTCAGGCACCTCAGCTTAGGCCATACAAACGTTGAACAATGTGACAAAACAGACAAAAAAATTGGGATCCCCTTTTTTAAAAAATAGATTAATTCAAATTCATCCAATTCTGATGCCTCACTACATTTCATCTCGCTCAAGACTTACAACACATCCTCTCTCTTCACCGTACCATATGCCAGCAATCTGTAACTCCACATGGCACCTCGTTCTAAACACGGCACATCCGCTTCCTCATACATACTCTAACATGTTCAGCAAGACTTGTAAAACTCACTATATCACGTTTTTTCATTTTTTTGTGGCACCACTTTCCCGTCCACTCTCTTCATTATCACCCCTTCTTATCATTCTCATACAATTTACATCCATCCAAAACTTTTTCTCTTCTCTATAAAGTCCACTGATATCATCCCTCCCTATCTTTCACTTGCCATGCTTTCCAGTTGTCGATCTTTTCTCTTATCCTCTTCCCACTCACACACACACTCCTTCCTTACTGATACAGGCATATCGAATTTTTATTGATGAAAATAGGTTGTTTATCTGTGAATTCATTTACAATAGGCTAATTCATAACAAAGGGAAAAGTTTACTTTGAATGAAGGAAGGTACATATTCTTTAAAAGTATTGCTGAAATATGAAGTGATTTAAAAACAAAAGCAGCTGAAATCAGTGCCATGAATACGTTTAAAACCAGAGAAGAAGAGAACTAGGTTTAAGTCTGCCATTGAAGGTTGTATGTGCCTCGTTGGTCAATAAGAATTTACTTATATCTCAATATGTCATCGATGTACTTTTCAACACCAATATATATGATGAAGAACCTCTCTCACACACGGCCCAGACATGACCCCGTGGTCTGTCTTTACCGACGATGTACCTCCTCTAGTGTTTCATTCGCAAGTAAACTTCCTCCTCCTAACTTTCACTGCGGTCCACAGCCTCCCTTCCACCTTAGTACTGCTACCCTAAATGCCTTCCACTCCTCTAATTCCACCCTCACTTTTTGCGATATTCATTCAATCTCTTCCGGTATCCTGGCACACAGGTCACTTTTTCATGCTCACTCACTTTCGCCAGTTTTTTTTTTCCACACATTCTGTCCGTGCTAAAGTTACGACGAACCACGCAAAGCAGGAGGCAGCAGGAGCGGTGGGCAGGCAGTTCCCCTGAGGGCGAGCTGGTCTCGCGGGAGCTGGCAGCGTTGGGGTGAGACCTGTCTTGGTTCGTCCTGTGAACCCCACTCACCTGCCTGCCTCACCCCGTGACCACCCGTGGGAATCTGTCACCCGATACCTCACCACCCTTCCCCCCTCGCCCTCACCCCTTACCCCTCAGCCATGCCTCACCTACACCACCACGAGAATCAGATTACAATCCTTAATTCGCTTTGAATACCTCAATTATAAAATAACCAGTGGAAGTCAAGTCAGATGAGTAGATATTGTGGCAAAACTCTCTCTGTCTGTCTGTCTGTCTGTCTGTCTGTCTGTCTGTCTCTCTCTCTCTCTCTCTCTCTCTCTCTCTCTCTCTCTCTCTCTCTCTCTCACTCTACGAGCAAAGTGCATATATGATTTCTGGTGCCTTCTTTGCACTGTGTATATCCTTTTCATGGGCAGGAGGCGGAAACACTCTGTCCCCCACAAACCTGACACTTTAAACTCTTGAGCACGACGGTACGGCTCTTGAACACGACGCACGACTCTTGAACACGACGTACGGCTCTTGAACACGACGTACGGCTCTTGAACACGACCTACGGCTCTTGAACACGACGTACGGCTCTTGAACACGACGTACGGTTCTTGAGCACGACGGTACGGCTCTTGAACACGACGCACGACTCTTGAACACGACGTACGGCTCTTGAACACGACGTACGGCTCTTGAACACGACGGTATGACTCTTGAACACGACGTACGGCTCTTGAATACGACGGTATGACTCTTGAACACGACCTACGGCTCTTGAGCGTGAGGGTACGGCTCTTGAGCTTGACGGCACGGCGCTTGAGCACGACGGTACGGCTCTTGAGCGTGACGGTATGACCTGTAGGTATGACGGACCTCAATCGCCAAGGGTCGTACCTTCGTGATCAATGGTCGTGCCATCGTGCCTCAGAGAATAAGGCTGGTGCCTCTCGTTTCAAACAGGAACCTGTCACAGGTCCAGCTCAAGCCACTACCACCACCACCAGGAGCTGAGGCCAGCAACACACACACACACACACACACACACACACACACAGCACTGTTGCCAGCTTACTGCAGCCTGGCCGGGGACCTTATGCCCCGCGGGTCATCTGAGATCATACCTCCCAACCACAATGTGCGTAACTGGTAATACTGCGTGGGAAGCCACTGTCTCATGCAGGAAACTTGGAAATGTAGTGACTGACTGGCTGAATGACTGAGGGGTCACTGGAGGCCATCAACCTTCACCCCTACAGACCCCCCTTCACACTCTCTCTCTCTCTCTCTCTCTCTCTCTCTCTCTCTCTCTCTCTCTCTCTCTCTCTCTCTCTCTCTCTCTCTCTCTCTCTCTCTCTCTCTCTCTCTCTCTCTCTCTCTCTCTCTCTCTCTCTCTCAGTCGTCAGATACAAATGACACATGGCAATACGTAACCCACACAACTCGTTCTTCGTAACTCTAGAATTTCCTGTGGTGAGGGCTACGCGTTAGTCCTACCGAACAGTAATTTTACATCATGAATACTCTCTCTCTCTCTCTCTCTCTCTCTCTCTCTCTCTCTCTCTCTCTCTCTCTCTCTCCCTATCTCTCTATCTATCTTCGAGCAGAGGTGTGAATTTGACACACATAAGAAGAGAGGTAAACATATCAATAAAGAAACATCAAATCAACTAAGATATCGTAAAGGTTTTAAACCTGCAAGAAATTAAGGAAGAAGAAAGAAGAAGAAGAAGAAGAAGAAGAAGAAGAAGAAGAAGAAGATGGAGAAGAAGAAGAAGAAGAAGAAGAAGAAGAAGAAGAAGAAGAAGAAGAAGAAGATGGAGAAGAAGAAGAAGAAGAAGAAGAAGAAGAAGAAGAAGAAGAAGATGGAGAAGAAGAAGATGGAGAAGAAGAAGAAGAAGAAGAAGAAGATGGAGAAGAAGAAGAAGAAGAAGAAGAAGAAGAAGAAGAAGAAGATGGAGAAGAAGAAGAAGAGGAAGAAGAAGAAGAAGAAGAAGAAGAAGAAAAAGAAGAAGAAGAAGAAGAAGATGGAGAAGAAGAAGAAGAGAAGAAGAAGAAGAAGAAGAAGAAGAAGAAGAAGAAGAAGATGGAGAAGAAGAAGATGGAGAAGAAGAAGAAGAAGAAGAAGAAGAAGATGGAGAAGAAGAAGAAGAAGAAGAAGATGGAGAAGAAGAAGAAGAAGAAGAAGAAGAAGAAGAAGAAGAAGAAGGAGAAGAAGAAGAAGATGGAGAAGAAGAAGAAGAGGAAGAAGAAGAAGAAGAAGAAGAAGAAGAAGAAGAAGAAGAAGAAGAAGAAGAAGAAGATGGAGAAGAAGAAGAAGAAGAAGAAGAAGAAGAAGAAGAAGAAGAAGAAGAAGAAGAAAAAGAAGACAGAAAGAAGAGAAACAACAACAACAACGACAACAACAACAACAACAACAACAACAACAGCATCAACAACAACAACAATAACAACAACCAGAACGGCCCAGTCCGACTCGCTCAGCAGAATCTATAACCAGTCGCCGTTTTCTGTTGTGATATCATTGTCTGCTGTTGTTCCTAATTAGCTAGGCGCTGGCTAACTAGTGTTGCTGGTGCGCTAATTAGTGTAGCTGTCTGCTAGAGGAACACGGGTCGAGTGGAATGGCCATGTTTAACGTCTTGACACGGTCCTCATCTGTGATTATAAGTTTTATTAGGAACTATATATATATATATATATATATATATATATATATATATATATATATATATATATATATATATATATTCCTATGAGTCCACGGGGAAAATGAAACACGATAAGTTCCCAAGTGCACTTTCGTGTAATAATCACATCAGGGGAGACACAAGAGAGAAAATATATATAAGTCAATTGATATACATCGAAGAGACGAAGCTAGGACGCCATTTGGTAAACAGTCGCATGTTTACCAAATGGCGTCCTAGCTTCGTCTCTTCGATGTATGTCAACTGACGTATATTTCTCTCTTGTGCCTCCCCTGATGATGTGATTATTACACGAAAGTGCACTTGGGAACTTATCGTGTTTCATTTTCCCCGTGGACTCATTGGAATATCTTGATCACGCGCAAAATTGAATTGTTATCCTTTCCAATATATATATATATATATATATATATATATATATATATATATATATATATACCTCGCAAACGCGGGAGACAGCGACAAAGTATAAAAAAAAAAAAAAAAAAAAATATATATATATGATGGTTCAGATTGATTTATAAGTCAGCATCATATGATCTGATGTACAAACATTAGCGAGATGTTCATGAGTCGTTTTGCAGCGTCGTCTGGACTAGAGCGTGGGCAGCCCGTGCTACCCTACAGGTGCACAGTGAGTGGGCGGGACCCTGGTGCTGTAGATAGCAGCTCCATAGAGACTGGTTTCGGTCACATCCGTAGTGCAGTGATACATTTCCTACTTTGTACTTTTTATGCTGGAGTCTCCACTCACGGACATAAGTCCACATCAAGGCCAGGCCTCAATTGAAATAAAGAGAGAACTGAGAAAATAGACAGACAAGAGAAAGTATGTACAAATTTTGGAGAAAGTGAAAACCCCGTCTTTCGAAATGTGTCGGGCCATAGTTATTGAGAAAGGCATGGGATGGTAAAGAGTTCCAGAGCTTCGACGTGTAGGGAAAGAAACAGGTATCAAAACAGCCCACCCTTAAGTTGCCAACGACCACACGAAAATCATGTGACGCAGGCAGCTTGCCGAGTGTTGTGTGGTCTAGCTAGTGGTGGAGGTACACAAGCAGCCAGATGTAGATGTGTGTGTGTGTGTGTGTGTATGTGTGTGTGTGTGTGTGTGTGTGTGTGTGTGTGTGTGTGTGTGTTACCGGACTACTCCTGCATGTGGTTCCACCGCGTTCGACAAGTCACCTTCGTTGAGACTGTACCAGCGTCAGTGGGCGGCAAGGAGCACAGTCTCGTTGATGACCTTCTCGCTCCAACGGATTCCATCATTTCCCTGCTCCTGCGTGGAGTGCACCGCTTGAAGCTGTAGGAGTCCCGTAAAAAGGGGTCATCGAGAGAGAGAGAGAGAGAGAGAGAGAGAGAGAGAGAGAGAGAGAGAGAGAGAGAGAGAGAGAGAGAGAGAGAGAGAGAGAGAGAGAGAGAGCAGATAGATAAGCAGGAAATAGCGCATACACAGTCAGTGTTTGCATGTTACAATCATCATTCCTTTCACGGTCACAAACACACCTGAAATCTAGTTCTGTCACCGTCCTCCAGGTGACACACACACACACACACACACACACACACACACACACACACACACACACACACACACACATCAACCACATGTCCCCACATAACACGGTGAAGACCACCTTGCACCATCTGGTGCTGGTGGGAACCAGGCCGCCCTACTTGGTGGTGTCGAGTGGGCCGGGTTATGCGATCCACTGGTGACCAGTGTGAGTGTCTGCAACTCATGTGAGTCACCAGAAAACCGGACACGAAACACATCCAGACACACAAGACAGCCAGCCATACCCCCAGGGAACTGAGGCGTATCCTCAGCTTTCTTAGGGTAAATAGATCATTAAAAATGTCCCTGAGGCTGGGTCTTGGACCTTTGGCTTATACACTGAAGCCTCCTTTAGCGCCTCTGGTCACTACATGTGTAGGAGTACACGAGGAACTCGCTCCTCCTTGCGGTAACAATTAAGACTAGAATGACCTGGGTACGTGTTCATATAATGGTGATGACGTGGACCAGCAAAACCACGTCTTCCAACAGCTTCGGTTGACCAACGACCCAAATCAGCAGCCTAAGCCAAGCCCGGACTGCAGGGGTAAGAAGACCTTCTGAGGACTGACTACCTCTGTGTGTCTTCTGCTCCTGCCGGGGACGTGGCATCGCTAACCATCAGAGATGTGGAACCACCATCCGGCTGTCTTACACATCATCGTCATGGCAACTTGAAGCCTTCCTTCTCCCTCCCTGGCTCGCTAATGACTGAGACATTATGTTGATGAAGATTACGTTGCCGCTCATTTAACCACGACTAGGCTAGGCTAGGCTAGGAGAGAGAGAGAGAGAGAGAGAGAGAGAGAGAGAGAGAGAGAGAGAGAGAGAGAGAGAGAGAGAGAGAGAGAGAGAGAGAGAGAGAGAGAGAGAGAACGAATTTACCTCACAGGCTAGGGGAGAGAGAGAGAGAGAGAGAGAGAGAGAGAGAGAGAGAGAGAGAGAGAGAGAGAGAGAGAGAGAGAGAGAGAGAGAGAGAGAGAGAGAGAGGCGGGGCAACGGGTGGGGCACTGAGAGAGTCAAGACGTTATTAATCTCTGTCATGTCATGTGGTGTTGCGAGGCTGAAGGATGTGACGGTAACGTGACGCTGGCAAGTTATACATGGTGGTGTTACGACGAACAGATGATCATAACCATCCCATCACAGTGTGATGGTAGACAGGTGCACCTAACACAGGTTGTGACGGTAGACAGGTGCACCTAACAGCTTGTGACGGTGGACAGGTGCACCAAACACAGTTTGTGACGGTGGACAGGTGCACCTAACACAGGTTGTGACGGTAGACAGGTACACTCAACACTGGTTGTGACGGTGGACAGGTACACCCAACACAGGTTGTGACGGTGGACAGGTACACCCAACACAGGTTGTGAGGGTAGACAGGTACACCCAACACTGGTTTTGACGGTAGACAGGTACACCCAACAATGGTTGTGACGGTAGACAGGTACACCCAACACTGGTTTTGACGGTAGACAGGCACACCCAACACTGGTTGTGACGGTAGACAGGTACACCCAACACTGGTTTTGACGGTAGACAGGCACACCCAACAATGGTTGTGACGGTAGACAGGTACACCCAACACAGACGACAACGGCAGTCCTGTGGTCTTAGCCTGGCCCCAGTGTGGGGCTTCCATGGTACAACCCACTCGTGAATATGACGTTAGCAAGAAATAGAGTAACCGACTCTAGACAGAGCTGCAGCAGCCCTTCCTACGTGCAACATTATAGTGCAAGACTTATGATTGGTGACAGCCCCTCCTGCTTTTACTGCTCGATAGGCAAAGAACGGAACCCAGATGTGGGTGGAGCCTACAAGAAATCCCAGGAAGGGTGAGTGGAAGGCAGGACCACACATGACACACGACCTCACCATCATCTCCCCACTCGATCAGGATGTTACCTATTGCCTCTATCACATGACAAGGAAACAACTTAACGTCTCACTTGATCTTGGCGAAAAATAGACGAATTTCAAGCACATGATCCTCCAGAGCTACTGAAGGTGTTGTGGACGAGTTCATGATGTGTAATCGTTAACACAGATCAGACCTGAGTAATTAATATTTTCCACGTTGCCAGCCACACGCCCAGCCTTGCTCTTCATGACCATACTGATAATAAACTGACAACAGAAGCATTCAGGATTTTGTACGTGTAATGGATGACCTCTTATACATTGAAACTAAACTACATGAGACAAGACTGCCATATATTTTTTTTCTAATTCTCCAAAAGAAGGAACAGAGAAGGGGGCCAGGTGAGGATATTCCTCAAAAGCCCAGTCCTCTGTTCTTAACGCTACCTCGCTATCACGGGAAATGGCGAATAGTATAAGAAGTATAAGAATATATATATATATATATATATATATATATATATATATATATATATATATATATATATATATATATATATATATATATATATCTTTCTTTTTCTTTCATACTATTCGCCATTTCCCGCATTAGCGAGGTAGCGTTAAGAACAGAGGACTGGACCTTTGAGGAAATATCCTCACCTGGCCCCCTTCTCTGTTCCTTCTTTTGGAAAAAAAAAAAAAATGAGAGGGGAGGATTTCCAGCCCCCCGCTCTCTTCCCTTTTAGTCGCCTTCTACGACACGCAGGGAATACGTGGGGAGTATTCTTTCTAGCCCTATCCCCAGGAATATATATATATATATATATATATATATATATATATATATATATATATATATATATATATATATATATATATATATATATATTCCAATGAGTCCACAGGGAAATGAAACACGTTAAGTTCCCAAGTGCACTTTCGTGTGGTAATCACATCATCAGGGGAGATAAAAAAAAGAAAGAAATATAAGGCAGTTGATATACAACGAAGAGACGTAGCTAGGACGCCATTTGGTAAACAAGTGACTACCCGGAAGGAGGTCGGGTGCGTTCGAGTCTGGCATCAAGCGTATGAACTTTAAAACCACAGTGATATGTTTATAAACTGCAAGGGGCTAATGAAGGAGGCACTATAAGTACCAGTTATTCCTGAGAGTATCAGTGATAATAGGATTTCAGTAAGAGAAGACGGTATCAAAGAGAAATCCACCGGCTACCTCACCATCGGAAGCATTAGCGACGAGGGTCCACCTACCTCACTAGCGAAGCTTCTTCAGGTCGCATTGTGAATATTCGCCGGGTTACCCTGTGTGTTGATGCCCTGAACCACGCAGTTTTCACTGCTAATCATGAAATATTGGAACGCTGAAGGGATAGAATCAAATCTTGGCAGGAGTTAAACTGGTGTGGAAAAGGTGACTGGAAGTACTGAACATTGCCTCCGCTCAAAGTACTGTTGATTTGATTGATTTGTGCCAGCGAATCCGGCAGATCTATTGTGCACCCCATGCTCATCCTGTGAGCGGTAACGCAAAAGGAGTACAGAGCTCACAAAGGGTTTTTGAGATAATGAATTGGCTTATCACATGAAATTCTTTACATACATTATGTTCTTTCATATGGTATGTTTTACCGACTAGATGCAAAAAGTGGATATAAACTTAACATTCAAGGTATCTTGTTATTAACATTAAGGCGTTGTGATATACCTTGCAGGGTTTGTTTAGACCTACCCTTATATTTTTCAGATATTAAGACATATTTATCTAGTTTGTGTCCAGATCTTTGGCCACAAACTTTATAATTCATATCATACATATCTCCAGTTAAGCCAAAGCGCCAATAGTACCTACAGCCTAGCCTTAGTCTGGCAGTTACAACATCATGTAATCTGCTGACCATATTACTTTCTCCATATACATGTTCTAATTTACACATTTCACTGTGATGGAAATTTTTACACTTGTGATTATCCAAACTCGTCTAATTGCTTCCGAGACGTCTGTTCCTTCTAATTGGTTTTGAAGCTTCTGATTGACAACCCAATGTTGTCTTCAACAGCTCCTTTCCTAAGTGCAAGTTTGGCTGCAACATCATGTGTCATGCTCACGGAGGCCTATATGAGAGGGAATCCATAACAATTTGATTTGAATCTCTTGAGCAATAATGTCTGAGTATCTGTGACTGGCTTCAAAGACCAGTATGTTACATTCTGATCTCAGGGTGTTAAGGGCAAGTAGAGAAGATAATGAATAAGAGATGAATAAACTGTGAGTGGCAGTAATTCATACAAGTTCAAGAGCAATGGGTATTTTTTTTTATCTTTTTTACTGAAGGCTCCAGTCCCGGACAGAAGTCTACATCAAGGCTGGGCTTTAATTGAACTATAGAGAGAAACATGCAAGAGAAAAAGATGATTACACTACCAGTGTACCACACTCATCTGACTGGCGATACAGCCACTTCCAGAGTACCAGATCCAAGTTGACTACTGGTACAGCCTCTCTCAACGTACCAAAATAAAACACAGACTGGTCTGTTGGTGCTACGAAAGCCCAACCCAGCGTTCCACATTAAGATTGCAAGGCGGGTAGAGACTACGTGCATAATGGCACATCCTATTCAGACTAGAGGAATGTTGCGCAAAACATGAGTGAGGTGCACCAGTCAGCGAACACGTGTGCACACCATAATACAATATAATGTTAGTGTTATCGACACATGTTTCTCGTGAAAGCGTCCGGCAGTTGAGAGACGTCCAGACGTATGTCTTGCCTCCCCTGGAGTTGGGAGGAGGACTTGCCTTCGTATGTCTTCAGGAGGACGACAGGTAATTACCTCACCAGAGGCACAGGTGTTGACCACAAGATGCAGCAGCAGCGAGTTGGGGTTGTAGGTAGTGTGTGAAGTGGGGGAAGGCCATCATGACGGTTCTCTCTCTCTCTCTCTCTCTCTCTCTCTCTCTCTCTCTCTCTCTCTCTCTCTCTCTCTCTCTTCTCGCAGCAACAGCTTCGCCTCGTAGTTCTAAGTAATGATGATGATGTCAATGCTTCTCAAAAATCACCACCTCTTTTATGTTGACGAATTTATTACCTATATCAAAAACAGACGGTAATTACACTAGGATCTGTCACATGCACGGAAGATATGAATTACAAAAATTTGAAGCATACATTAAGAACTGTCTCTTTGACGCTAACTCGCTTACGTAGGAAATGGTGAATATATGAATATCAGAATGGTTAAATTCATGTACTTAGCTTATATTAGGTCTTTAATAAATTACCACGCACCAGTTTTGATCCTACACAACAGCAAAGGTATCAGCAGACTTGAAAAAATGCAAATTGAATCCTTAAGAATCATAATTGGTTGCCCGAAGTCCACTAAAGCACTCAACATGCAGAAAGAACTTGGTATTCCCAGCACTGAAGACACAATACTTGAAATCAATCTTATGATGTTACTAGAACTTCTGTGTGGTGATCCAGATAGTGTTGTCTCTAAAGAATTGTTAAGCCATATATGCCATCATGGCACAAGTGAATCTAAATGACAGCCAACCACATGACAATGTTTGGTGTACATAACTTGTATAAAATTAGGAAGCAGCAGAATTTCCTGCCTCCCTGGCAGATAACTCCCTTTGACGTCAATACAACTACTTATCCACCCAAGACACAAGCTGATGCTTAAGCCAAACTTGCACTAAGTAAAGTTGTTGAAAACAACTTTGGGACGTCAATTGGAAGCCTGAAAACTATAATTAGAAATGAAATAACTGACTCTTTGAAGCACGAAAACGAGTTCATATAACCACAAGTAGAAACATTTTCCATCACAGTAAAATGTTTGTGGTCAGAGATCTGAACATAAACTAGAATATGAAAAATAGAGCCTTTTAGGGACAGATCTAAACAAACCCAGCAAAAAATGTCACACAGCTCCTTATTGTTAATAACAAGATACCTGAAGTACCAAGTTTGTATCCACGTTTTTGCATCTAGTGGGTAAAACTTACCATATGAAACTATGTAATGTATGTACTGAAATACGAATTCTAACATCTTATGTAACATTGACCCACTGGGGTTGTAACCCCTGGAATGCTTTTCCGCTACCATTTACAGGATGAGCATGGGATGCGGAATAAATTTGCTGGGGAAACCGGCACAAATCAATATATGAAACAATAATATATACATACATATATACAAATATATGTCGTCCTAGCTACGTCTCTTCGATGTATATCAACTTACTGTTATATTTCTCTCTTGTGACTCCCCTGATGATGTGATTATTACACGAAAGTGCACTTGGGAACTTATCGTGTTTCATTTTCCCCGTGGACTCATAGGAATATATATATATATATATATATATATATATATATATATATATATATATATATATATATATATATATATATATATATATGTATATATATATATATATATATATATATATATATATATATATATATATATATATATATATATATATATATATATATATATATATATATATACGAATAAAGTGTATATGAACGCGCACCTTCATATAACTCCGCGTTGTACAGTCAGGTTCGGTAAAACGCTTTCAGCTGGCTATGTGTTCTGTTCGGAAACAACCGATAGACCCCGTTGCTCACCATTGTGAGACGAAGGGTATTCGAGTACTTAGTATTTCGAATAGTTGTTTCCTATTATACAGTCCCTTAGCCTAGCGGTTACATGCCTGCCTCTTGCACAAGGGGTCCCAGGTTCGATCCTGGCTTGATGGAGCTTTGTATGATATATATATATATATATATATATATATATATATATATATATATATATATATATATATATACATAACAATTAACGATGAGGGTCCAGATGAGGGCCCCTGCTGCTCATTGTATATGTAATGAAGCTGAAGTATCTTCTGACGTAGCAACCATAATAATGCTTCACTGCTTTACTATCCTATGTGTTCATCTATATAGCATAAGGATACACGACACAGTTACTGTCTTCCATTAAACGACTTCATCAGTGACCATCAGATCGTCTGTCATCAGGATTCCTCAACCATATATCATAACTGTCCACCATAGACCATCAGGTCTGCAGTCATCTGTCTCTCCCCTGTATCATTACCGTTCACATACCCTCGTCATAGACCATCAAGTCGTATGTCATCTGGTTTTGTATATAGTATTACTGCCCTCCCACAGACACCCTCGCTATGGACCATCAGGTCTTCTGTCATCTGGCTCTCGCATTACATGGGTCATTCACTTTCATTGTACGTTCCACCACTGAGGGTTGAGCGTGTGTTGGTCGGGGCACATCAGCGCACCAGACTCATACACAGTAGTCCGCTATCAGCAGTGTACACGATAAACTCTTGTTCTTACCTTCTTACACTTGCCAGGGAGCTGTGGGGGTTAATTATAAAGAGATAAGACAACTAATTCTGGTCATTCTCCTTACCTGATCTGGTCTGACGAGTTATGCGGGTCTGGACACTGCACAATATAAAAGTTGACTTTAACTCCTCCAGCAGAACGCCGGTGCGATCTTTGAGCACGACGGTATAACCCTTAGTTGTATGATGCCTTGGCCTTTAACCTAACCCTTAATGGTCAGGTCCAAGGCTAAGGTTTGATATCATACCCAGCAGGTGCTCAAAATTCGTACCATCGTGTTCAAGGATAGAAAGTTGGGTTCAAGGATCGTACTGACGTGCTCAGTTATCGTACCGCCGTGCTGGGAAAGGTTAACATATACCCAATGCTATTTTTGATTCAATCATCAGAGTGCGTAACCACAAACACACATCAGCCTCGTTTGACGCACTGAACAAATGAGGAACTCTATAACGTCATTTATCTTTTTCGTTTCATGTCGTTTACGAATCCTTTGGCGTAACATCCAACGCAAAAAAAGTAAGATTTTTTGCTTTTACAGTGGCCTTAATCGGTGCAAAAGTCCTCTCTGACAACAAAACTGGCTCAGAACTGACGAATGGCGATGATGAACTGAGAACATCACGAAAGTTATTCTTCATCTGACAGATCCAAGACCAGTTTCCTGGTTCAAAACATCACCGATGTTGACCTTCACCTGATGTGAACCAAGCCACGGTGTGTGGCTTACAACCAACACGGCGAAGACCTTACAAACATCATTATTCCCAAGGAAGTGACAGACGAGACCTCAATCGAACATGTCCGCGCAGGGAAATATTCAACCGGATGTATCTTCCTGTTAACAGAAAACCCTTAACTAACACAGCATCAACATCCGGCACGTTGCCACGCGACGTGACCGCTTCCTTGAATTCTGATCGAAAGTGAAGACTTCGTCAACTTGGCGCTACTGGAATGGATCTCGCCTCCTGCATTCATGAGTATCTGCCTCTTTTTCTCTCCTTCTCCAGATTAAGGGAGGAAGATCTACTGGAAGTAAGTCGTAACCGCATAATCCTTTATCTGGAACTGGAATTATTACCCCAGCAATCAACGAACCTCAGGATGGTCTCAGAGAGCAGGCACTGTTGGGAGTTGAGGTCGCTCACTCCTACGACGTTCTTCGACCCTGTAGAGAGGCTATGACTTCGACCCTGTAGAGAGGCTATGACTTCGAACCTGTAGAGAGGCTATGACTTCGAACCTGTAGAGAGGCTATGACTTCGAACCTGTAGAGAGGCTATGACCTCGACCCTGTAGAGAGGCTATGACTTCGAACCTGTAGAGAGGCTATGACGTCGACCCTGTAGAGAGGCTATGACCTCGACCCTGTAGAGAGGCTATGACCTCGACCCTGTAGAGAGGCTATGCACTGGGAAATGTTCAGTCATCTGCTCAAGTCGGCACTCAGAGTTCGAATCTCGCGTCAAGAGAGCCAACAATAGGCATTATCCTCTTGTTGCGAGGACCATAGTGATCGGAGAGAGAGAGAGAGAGAGAGAGAGAGAGAGAGAGAGAGAGAGAGAGAGAGAGAGAGAGAGAGAGAGAGAGAGAGAGAGAGAGTAATCAATCCCTCTGTTCACTTCACCAGAGAGAGCCTGCAGTGTGGCACGGCAACATAATAAGAGAAGCTGAATGAACCACAAAAAGACAAAACAAATAAAGATTCTGTGGCCATTGTTATTCTAATCAGGATGGAGAGCAACGTGGAACAATGGCTGTCACACCACTGGCAAACCTGACTACACACACACACACACACACACACACACACACACACACACACACACACACACACACACACACACACACATACACACACACACACAGACACACATACATACATACACACATACACACACACACACACACACACACACACACATACACACATACACACACACACACACACACACACACACATACACACACATACACACACACACAGACACACATACATACATACACACATACACACACACACACACACACACACACACACATACACACATACACACACACACACACACACACACACACACACACGCCAACACGACAATTATTTCAGATCTCTAACCCAGGAGGTGCTGCTGGAGGTGCTGCTGGAGGTGCTGCTGGAGGTGCTGCTTGAGGCACCACTGGAGGTGCTGCTGGAGGTGCTGCTGGAGGTGCTGCTCAAGATGTTACTGGAGGTACTACTGGAGGTACTGTTGGAGGTACTGCTGGAGGTGCTGCTGGAGGTGCTGCTTGAGGCACTAATGGAGGTGCTGCTGGAGGTGCTGCTGGAGGTACTGCTGGAGGTGCTGCTAGAGGTATTTCTGGAGGTACTGCTGGAGGTGCTACTTGAGCCACTACTGGAGGTGCTGCTGGAGTTGCTGTTGGAGGTACTGCTGGAGGTAATGCTGAAGGTGCTGCTGGAGGTCTTGCTGGAGGTCTTGCTGGAGGTGCTGCTGAAGGTACTGCTGGAGGTGCTGCTGGAGGTACTGCTGGAGGTACTGCTGGAGGTACTGCTGGAGTAACTGCTGGAGGTGCTGCTGGAGGTACTGCTGGAGGTGCTGCTGAAGGTACTGCTGGAGGTGCTGCTGGAGGTGCTGCTGGAGGTACTGCTGGAGGTGCTGCTGGAAGTGCTGCTGGAGGTACTGCTGGAGATGCTGCTGGAGGTACTGCTGGAGGTGCTGCTGGAGATGCTGCTGGAGGTACTGCTGGAGGTATTGCTGGAGGTTCTGCTGGAGGTACTGCTGGAGGTGCTGCGGGAGGTATTGTTGGAGGTACTGCTGAAGGTGCTGCTGAAGGTACTGCTGGAGGTGCTGCTGGAGGTGCTGCTGGAGGTACTGCTGGAGGTGCTGCTGGAGGTATTGCTGGAGGTACTGCTGGAGGTGCTGCTGAAGGTACTGCTGGAGGTGCTGCTGGAGGTGCTGCTGGAGGTACTGCTGGAGGTGCTGCTGGAGGTATTGCTGGAAGTGCTGCTGAAGGTACTGCTGGAGGTGCTGCTGGAGGTACTACTGGAGGTGCTGCTGAAGGTGCTGCTGGAGATGCTGCTGGAGGTACTACTGGAGGTGCTGCTGAAGGTACTGCTGGAGATGCTGCTGGAGGTACTGCTGGAGGTACTGCTGGATGTGCTGCTGAAGGTACTGCTGGAGGTGCTGCTGGAGGTGCTGCTGGAGGTGCTGCTGGAGGTATTGCTGGAGGTGCTGCTGAAGGTACTGCTGGAGATGCTGCTGGAGGTACTGCTGGAGGTGCTGCTGGAGGTGCTGCTGAAGGTATTGCTGGAGGTGCTGTTGGAGGTACTGCTGAAGGTGCTGCTGGAGGTACTACTGGAGGTGCTGCTGAAGGTACTGCTGGAGATGCTGCTGGAGGTACTGCTGGAGATGCTGCTGGAGGTGCTGCTGGAGGTGCTGCTGGAGGTACTGCTGGAGGTGCTGCTGAAGGTACTGCTGGAGGTGCTGCTGGAGGTATTGCTGATGGTACTGCTGGAGATGCTGCTGGTGGTACTGCTGGAGTTGCTGCTGGAGGTGCTGCTGGAGGTGCTGGTGAAGGTACTGCTGGAGGTGCTGCTGGAGGTGCTGCTGGAGGTTTTGCTGGAGGTACTGCTGGAGGTACTGCTGGGGATGCTGCTGGAGGTACTGTTGGATGTACTGCTGGAGGTGCTGCTGGAGGTGCTGCTGGAGGTACTGCTGGAGGTGCTGCTGGAGATGCTGCTGGAGGTACTGCTGGAGGTACTGCTGGAGGTACTGCTGGAGGTGCTGCTGGAGGTATTGCTGGAGGTGTTGTTGGAGGTACTGCTGAAGGTACTGCTGGAGGTACTGCTGGAGGTGCTGCTGGAGGTATTGCTGGAGGTGTTGTTGGAGGTACTGCTGAAGGTACTGCTGGAGGTACTGCTACACAAGGTATGTACGTCACAGGACCAGCTGAAGGCATATTACAGCCACCATCACCACCAGGACCAGCACCAAGCCAGCAAGACCACCAAAGGCAGCGGGAGAAGCGGGAGGATAAACAGTGACAGAAGCATAAAAGCGCTAGCTGCAGCAGAAGTAACAGCAGTCGGCGCAGAAGCAGCAGCAGCGGGAGCAGCAGCAGAAGCAGGAGCAGCCTCAGAAGGCACAGAAGGAGCAGCAGCAGGGAAAAGGTTTGCGTCCTCCTCAACTCCCGCCCTTCAGTCGCCACGTCAGGACGACAGTCAACGTTCTCTTACAATTTAAGTGATTTAAAGTATGTGACTCACCAGCGGCAACCATGTTAACCCGAACACTTGCCCACGGAGGACTCAACCTCTTCCTCCCTCTCCTTAAAACCTAATACGACGCAGAGGTGTGGCTGCTGGCCAGCCCAGGACGAGGTAAAGTCTCATTAACCTGGACTTGTTCTCAAGTGCATCGCGAAAGAATAATGCTCATTGGCGCTCTCTGATAAGCCAAAATTCGTTCATGGATGTAACACTGTGCTACAGAAAAGAAAACTTTGTATGACATTATGATGAAGCCCTAAAATAGAAAACGTCATATGAAACCATCATGAGGACCTGAAGTGTACTGAATGACTGGTACTCAAAGAACAACATATCTGTTTCAATATTCTTCAAAGAAAATGTCCTCAAAACAACGCTGGCCATAAGGAGGTCAAGGGATGTTCTCAAGCATATGGTCACCGGGCTTTCTGTGTGCTGTGCAAGAATGTATTTTTAGGTCACGAATTCTATACGTAATTTCTTTGTGGATCCAGTTTGCTTACATGTGCTGCACTGTGTAAGCGTACAATGTTCCCTAGAGGAGTACATATTGCAGTGAGGTATATATCACTAACTGCTTTTCTAACATGGGTTAATATTGATTGATTTGTGCCGATATTACTGGCTAGATTAACGTGCACCTCATGCTCATCCTGGGAGCGGTAGCGTATTCAGAATTACACACCCCGTGAAGGGTCATTGTCAGAACCCAGTGGCCAGATACTCGTTACATAAACCGTTACAAATATCGTTTCATTACGTAAACTTCACCAACGCACAGAACCCGCCGCTGCTGACCACGGATGGTGCTGGTGAGACTCACCAGTACACGTCCAGGTGGAGGGAACACGTCCATCATGTTGGTCCGGGTCTCGTGGCCACCACTGGGGCAAGACCTCAGGTTACGTACTCACTCCCTGATGTTCTTCAGGATATCTATCTAGACCCCGGGTGTTAATGGAGCGATTCATTCCTGAGCGTTCATTAGGCAACCTGTTCCACTGCGTTGTTTGAGCAATTTATTCGTAAGTGTCTATAAAGCGATCTATTCCGAGGTGTTAAGTAATTTATTTTTCAGTTTTCATCGAGCGATCTATTCCAAGACAGTGATTAAGCAATCTGTTCATCAATATTCACTTGTTCCTCAATATTCATTTATTCCTCAGTATTCATGTAGCAATTTACTCCATGGTCTTAACTGAGCAATTTGTTCCTTAGTGTTTGTCAAGCGATCTAATCCTTGGTGTCGATCAGGCAATCTATTCCTTGGTATTTACCAGCCAACTTACAGTGTCGATTAATCTATTATTCTTGATGATGGTGAGGCAGTTTGCACCTGGGTGTGTATTCAGTCCCATGGCGTTGGTTGATCCAGCTCTCTCACTCATCTCGGAGCAGCTTAAGGATCACTTCTGCTGCTGAAGGACCGAGTAATGAGCCTTCGAGCTCCACGCCTCACATACCGAGACTCAGGTTACGACACACACACACACTGACCTCCTCCAAACCTCTGCTGATCTCAGTGGATCACGAGAGATGTTAATGATCATCATATCTTGTAATGTATACTAATATAAACAAATGAAAATCTTTGTCATACAGACAATATAAACTTATAATATAAACAGATGCGAATCCTTATTTTGTATATACAGCGTGTACCTGCAAAAACATTCCGTCACATTCAGTCACTTTGGCTGAAAATAGATAAAATTGCCTCACAATAACAGTGGAAAACTTTTTTGCTGAGACCCGGTAGAGGTCGGTGTGTTGACCACATCAAACGGGCGGTTGGGGTCAGGTCGGGTTATATTGCATGTCACACGAGGGAGGTCAGATCGAATCCCCTCCTCACCCCACCAGACAGTGACGTCAGGGATGCAGGTCATGCGAGGCTCTTCAGACCAAGGTCTAAAAATAGCCGGATCATACCACCAGTCTTGTGCAGAAATCACTCGAAGAAATTGAGTGGACTTTACATGGATATAAGATCCATACGAAAGAAAACAGCTGAACTGCACTGTATGGTAAACAAACAGTGAACACGTTGATATCACTGGGTTAACAAAAACATTTCTGAACACGAAAAACAACGATCTTATTAGCGAGTACACTCTACCAGGCCATAAGTTATTTGTATGGGACAGAGAGGGTCGAGGAGGAAGCGGAACTACACTGTATGTAAGATCTTACCTAAACCCCATCGAAATTCAGACTACAACATCTGCTGATGGTGACCACTTGTGTGTTCTGATTAACAAAGAATCTTACAAACTTTACATAAACGTCGTTTATAGACGCCCTAGTCAGCCAGCAGATGTTGACACTGTCATGTACGAGAGTTTACAACGAGCGATACAGGATAAAGACTCGATTATTCTTAGGGATTTTAATCTTCCAGAAATCAAGTGGCAAACTATCACAGGTGCAGAGAGTGAATCTGCTACAGTTATCATCTTTACTGAAGACAAATTCCTCTACCACACTGTCACCGAGCCGACGAGGAGAACTAAGATACTTGATGTAGTTCTTCCATCCTAAGAGTTCTTCACAACTGATACACGTGTTAGAGAACATCCTAAGAGTTCTTCATAACTGATACACGTGTTAGAGAACATCCTAAGAGTTCTTCATAACTGATACACGTGTTAGAGAGCATCCTAAGAGTTCTTCATAACTGATACACGTGTTAGAGAACATCCTAAGAGTTCTCATAACTGATACACGTGTTAGAGAGCATCCTAAGAGTTCTTCATAACTGATACACGTGTTAGAGAACATCCTAAGAGTTCTCATAACTGATACACGTGTTAGAGAACATCCTAAGAGTTCTTCATAACTGATACACGTGTTAGAGAACATCCTAAGAGTTCTTCATAACTGATACACGTGTTAGAGAACATCCTAAGACCACAGGCCAATAAGCCTCATGCTGTGTCCTCATTTCTTATATTCTTTTTATTCTTCTCGCTTTTGTACAGTGACACTAAAAGGACATTTTGCCAGTCTTTGTGCATCTTTCTTTAGGACATAAATACATCAAAAATCTAGACTAACCAGACAATAACGCTCAACACTTTTCTTGCATATATCAACTGCAATCTCATCCACTCCAGCCGTTTTGCCACACTTCATCTTACGCAAGGCTTTCATCACCTCTCTTTCCACCAAGACATTATCCATGACTCTCACTTGTCACACCACCTCGCCCCAGATATCCCACATCAGCCACCCTGTAATCTGACTCATCCAACAGTCCTTCAATATACTCATTCATCTCTTTATCTCTTCTTTGATATTACCACTTTCCCAGCTGCTCCCTCACTATTGCTCCCATTTGTTCTCTTGTTTTCCTCCTGTTATTCACCTTCTTCCATTCATTTTTTCTCTCTCATCTACTGAAGTCTGCCGACACTGTCTGACCCTATCTTTCGTCTATCCCTTTTTCAAACACTCTACCTTCCTCTTGACCTCCTATCCACTTCTTTTGCGCATCCGCCCACACTTCCCAATCACACTGTACCTTCCGCCTGAAAAGATGTAAACTGGTGCAGTCTAATCCTAACTCTTTAAGTCTTTTCTCATCTTCTTCTTTATTTCATCTTGAATCTCGCAGTCTTCTCCTCGAGCATCAGTGTGGCTTCCGCAGGGCAAGATCCACGGGTAATATCCCTTCCTATCTCCCTAATGTCTGGTCATCATCTGAGGGACTGACGGGGAATCCTATGATGATCTTGCCCTTGATACATCAAAAGCATTTTACAGTGTTGCACTGGGGGTCTCATTTCCAAGCTCCGCCTTGTCTAGATTACCTTCCTCACTCTATCATCTTATATCCATCCTCTTGTATGGCCGGTCTGTTTCTACAGGTGTTGATGAATCAGCCTCTCCTTCTTATACAGAGTACTGCTCTGATATCTAAGCCTGGTCTTAATCAGGGTCAAGATAAACCTCTCCGACTCATCCGCCATCCCTAACTGACCCCAAAACTTAACCCGCTTATCCTTCGCCGCCATGTTGGTTCACTTTCCCTTTTCTGCAGATATTCCTTCAGTTATTCTCTGATGACCTGGTTTCTTGTGTTCGCCCATTGTTTGTTTGATCACGCAATACTCAACAAGTCACTAAGTCACACATGATTGCTGTGACTTTATACACCTGAAGGGCTGGGCAGTTATTATATCTGTTTCTTTCCCTACACTGTCAAGCTTTGGACGTTTTTACGTTCTCTTGTTTATTCTAACGATTAAAACATGATCCTTTATAAAAGACAGTAACCGAAGCCTTCGACCTAGAAGAAAAATAATAATAGAATAAAAACTTGAAGAGTTTAACTTATGCGAACGTTTCAAGGACGATAACGTTCTGTAAATTTACAGAAGGTGACGTTCACGTTTGAATATATCATGTCACTCCTGCACAAGGCCCAAGCTGAGCACATGTTACGGTGGATGTATACACAAAGTACATCCGTTCATCTTCCTTCAGGATTTGGTGTTTTGAAGTCGTGTAACATTACTGGTGTAGTATTACTGGGTAATGAGCGTGAGAGATGGTAATGATGATGATGGTAGAGGGCGTCCATCCTGGATGGAACCACCACAACCACGTCCACCCAACCTCCTCCTATCCTGACCCTGACGGGGTCACTCAAGCCACACCCACCACAGCATTTTCTGACCCGGACCCTGATGGAGCCACTCTGCTGGCCTCGTCCACCCTAGCAACAGCTGTCCTGACCCTGATGGGGTCACCCTAGCCAACTCCTCCCCAGCAATCCCGACCTGATGAGGTTCACCCTAACCACAACCATCCCAGCAAATCCTACCCTGACCCTGATGGCGCCATCCAAACCACACTCATCCCAGCCTCCATCCTGACCCTGAGAGGGCCATCCCAGCCACACTCACCTTAGCAACCCCAACATGAGGAACGGTCGCATCTCTGTCTACACACACTCATCAGTCGGCGGAGCTCAGGATACGTGCCAAGCAAACAATTACAACCACCTGTTAACCTGTGAAGCTGCTCCTCTCTCTCTCTCTCTCTCTCTCTCTCTCTCTCTCTCTCTCTCTCTCTCTCTCTCTCCCGTTCCCGCAAGAATCATTCATCCTCAGCTGTCTTGTGGTGACCCATTAACGTCCGTGAGTCTTCCAGTGACGGAACCCGCAGCCTGAAATCTCCCTCGGTAATCCCTTTATCCTCCTGAGGATCGCCGGCTTTCCTGGCCATATAATGCTTTCCAGTAACCACTGCCACAGGGTCGAGATGTAGGATCGGAGATAATGTCCCCGGGACCAGCGATGGGCGAGAGATGGACAGTACTTTCTAAACCCTCTCTCTCTCTCCCTCCCTCCCTCTTCCCTAAGAGGGATCCATCGTGACCCCTGATGCTCCTGGCGGGTACGAACAGGAGAGGAGGACTGTTGGAGTCTCAGGGAGGCGGACGTGTCCGGGAGCGCTGGACCCACACTTAACTCTCTCACAGTGAGTCATCTTTTTCTAAACTTCACTACAAACGTTACGACACAGAACACAACCCTACGTTAACCAAGAAGACAACCCTACGTTAACCAAGAACACAACCCTACGTTAACCAAGAACACAACCCTACGTTAACCAAGAACACAACCCTTACGTTAACCAAACCTCCCAAATACAAGAACTACAGCTGTAGGAAAACTAGATCAATGTGAGGGAGGGAGAGACGCCGACCCGACCCTCTGATCCTCACAACACACTCACACATACCGACTGTAATGAGGCAAACATTTGACAGTGATGCTAAAGTGAAGACTATGTTGAACACTTCTGGCCGGGGTAACGAGTTAGAGCTGTATGGAGAGAGAGAGAGAGAGAGAGAGAGAGAGAGAGAGAGAGAGAGAGAGAGAGAGAGAGAGAGAGAGAGAGAGAGAGAGAGAGAGAGAGAGAGAGAGAGAGAGAGAGAGAGAGAGAGAGAGCGCCCCTGGGGACACACTGGTGGTTAGGTCAACAATATAATCACCAAGGTAATGGCAGGTAATATGCAGACTCACTCAACCCTCGCAACACGACAACACACTCATGGCAAACCCCTCGTAACGAACACCTTAATTACTCTAACGCAGGTGTAATTAGCGACATAAAGACAAATAAGTAATTCATATTTAAAACAGAACCTCAAGGACCTCATTTATCATCATACTTATGAAGAAATTAGAGAAAAAATATAGAAAGTATGATGGCGTTTGGTTCAAGACGACTGGAATGAAAAGAATTATTCGCGGGACTTTGATACGGTGATGAGGCATACAAGGTCTGTCATGATGGCAAAGGCTGAAGCCTGTAATGTACAACACCTGTGTGTTGTGTGTAGATCCACTGATCATCCATGCCAGGTGTAGGGCACTTCCTCCAACAGGATGAGTACACTGTGTCAGGGTAAACTGTGTGGAGTATGTGGCAAAAGAATTAGGTTATTATTGACTACAAACGCCGTGAGCACGATGGTTACAGCCTTTGAGCACAGTGACACAGCCCATCTTGAACCCTACGGTATAACCTTTGAATACAAAGGTACGACCCTTGAGCACGACGGTACGACTCTTGAGCACGACGGTATGACCCTTGAGCACGACGGTGCGACCCTTGAGCACGACGGTACGACCCCTTGAAGACAAAAGGACGACCCTTGAGAACGACTGTACGACTTTTGGGTAGGACGCCTGACGTGTCACTTGACTATCAAGTTTTGCATCCATTTGTGCTCAAGGGCTGTGCCGTTGTGTTTAAGAGGTTAAGTGCTTCCAGATAATAAGAAGACATTACAGTAGCGCCCCTGGTGGTGAGCGATGATCTGCAGTAGGACCCATTAAGAGAGGAACTCATTACTGAGTGAAAGTGACCACAGAAATCCATCAGAAGTGCCAGTGTTTTCCTGTCATCTTCCTCAATTTCCCCCACATCGTGTGGTGTACACTGTAAGTCATCACCAGCCAATATACTCCTGGACTCACCAATATGGTCTCGCATGGATGCGCCGTTATTCCCCCAGCAACTCGCATGGATCGCCATCTCACAAATATTCTTCAACATGCAAGCGAGACCAAACACCAGGGGCACTACTGTCTCCATCATCTGGAGGACAGACCTGGCTAGCACTACGCTAGACAATTTTGGGAGTAAGTGTTCAGGTGTCTTTCGTAGCGACGTTGCATCTTTTAAGATCTTTCACCTTGTGATCTATACAGTGAAAGACATTGTCCAAACACGACCTTGATTCTCTACACGGGATGGGAGCCTAAGATTCTGTTCATTTCCTGCTGATCCCGGACGCTTTATTGAGGATATAATCACGAAAGATAATCCAAACTGCAAACACTTCCAGCTCTGAGAGAAGGCCTTAGGTTCAGAGCTTATGAAGAAGCCTTACCCTGTAAACACACACTAACGTTCCTGACTATGTGACTGTCATCACGCGCTGGGAGTCAAACACGACGAGATCTGTAAACTCATTATGGGCCGAGCCATCACCACGAGCGACTCAGTAATGGCATCAGAGTTGATGACGTCACGAGCGACTCAGTAATGGCATCAGAGTTGATGACGTCACGAGCGACTCAGTAATGGCATCATAGTTGATGACGTCACGAGCGACTCAGTAATGGCATCAGAGTTGATGACGTCACGAGCGACTCAGTAATGGCATCAGAGCTGATGACGTCACGAGCGACTCAGTAATGGCATCAGAGTTGATGACGTCACGAGCGACTCAGTAATGGCATCAGAGCTGATGACGTCACGAGCGACTCAGTAATGGCATCATAGTTGATGACGTCACGAGCGACTCAGTAATGGCATCAGAGTTGATGACGTCACGAGCGACTCAGTAATGGCATCAGAGTTGATGACGTCACGAGCGACTCAGTAATGGCATCAGAGTTGATGACGTCACGAGCGACTCAGTAATGGCATCAGAGTTGATGACGTCACGAGCGACTCAGTAATGGCATCAGAGTTGATGACGTCACGAGCGACTCAGTAATGGCATCAGAGTTGATGACGTCACTAGCGACTCAGTAATGGCATCAGAGTTGATGACGTCACGAGCGACTCAGTAATGGCATCAGAGTTGATGACGTCACTAGCGACTCAGTAATGGCATCAGAGTTGATGACGTCACGAGCGACTCAGTAATGGCATCAGAGTTGATGACGTCACGAGCGACTCAGTAATGGCATCAGAGTTGATGACGTCACGAGCGACTCAGTAATGGCATCAGAGTTGATGACGTCCTATATAAGGCGGGTGAAGCTGATACACATACAGGAGGGACCGTCCTCCTGTTTACGACAGAAAAATTAAACAAGTCGGAGAAACTGGAAATAAAAAAAAGCAACTGAATGAATATTTATGATTAAGTGGCGGGAACAAATGGCATTCAAATGGCATTCATCTACCTGGACTGCGATCAAGTATGGTTAACTCAGTCTGGAGCATCGCCATCTGTGTCGCCAGGTCTGCGATACGCACAGCAGCCACTTTTATACCAAATGCTGCCGAGGTTCAGACGCTGCTCAGTGTCTGGAGAACGCTGAGCCTGCTGGATACTGACTGTATCGTGATCACTCATCAAATATTTGCAACCGAGATAAAATGAGGTGACCTCAGCGTGTCAATATTGTCCGATGCTTCGATAAAGTTGTTATAGATCATTATTCATAGTGTGCTTACCTTAGCCTGGTTAACTACCATCCACAAGATCATATATTCAATCTCCATCTGATATACGAAGAGAACCTGATTTCCTCCACATAACCATTATTGGAGAAGTCTATTTAATACAGAAGGCCATAAGGCCATGAATTTAAACCATATACAAGAGCTATTGAAATCTGATGTAATGATACACTTTCCTGTTTGTGGACGAAAAGACATTATACAACGAATTGGTGACACTATCTTTCCCAGGGACTGGTGTAGCCCGTGACATGAGATAGAAAGGACATGGCGTTCCAACATGACAGGTAACTTACAAACACGATATGTATTACAGGTGAATGACTCGTTAATCAAACTCACCCCATGCACGATCGCTGCCACCAGTTCACCAACTATGTACGGTTCCCTACAGCATCTCTCGTGAACCATTCTACTGTGCAACTGAAGAGGGTAATACGAGGAGATCGGAAACACAGAAATCACCTGCAGAATCCCTCCATATGACAGAGCGGAGAACACAGTCGTGTTGCTATGGACGATCAAGGTATATAAACAGATTCCTGTATCATCATCACAATGCTTGATGATGTTAGAAGTACAGTAATGAACAGATACAGAAGATACGAAAGATAGGAGGTCTTTTTTTCCACTCTGGGTAACAGAGACGTGGACGAAGAACTAAAGATGTGAGCAGTACTCCACACTTGAGCGAGTATAGAGCCTGTAGAGATGACACAGCACCACAACACTCCCAGGTCGGTATGGGAAGCAGACTTTGTAATGGTGATCAAGTTGGCTTTTGCAGGACAGAGTGGAAGGTACGGTTATGCCCAACATATCTATATCATTACAGGGTTGAATTACGGTGTTTTCAGATTGAACAGACGGGAAGGTGAGGCACTGAGCAAGATACATAGGGAGATGCAGGCTCTTTAGCGCCATTGGATTTAACCAGGCTACTGCTTCCCCTGTCCGAGATCCTGTATAGGTCCGAATTAAGAGAGTAAATACGTTCTGCATGAGAGACGGTCGAGTTTTAGAATGAGGGGGGGGGGGGTGAGAGAGAGAGAGAGAGAGAGAGAGAGAGAGAGAGAGAGAGAGAGAGAGAGAGAGAGAGAGAGAGAGTAGTTGGCTGGCCAGAACATCGAGGGACACCACTGTTGACTACTGAAGAGGATCAGCCGGAGAGGAGGCAAGCAATGCATTACAGAATAGAGAGAAGCAGAAAAGCCAGAATCACACACAGATGAATCAGAGAAGAATAAGGCATTATGAATCAGAGGCATCGCGGATCAGAGGAAAATAAAGCATCATGAATCAGAGGCATCATGAATCAGAGGAGAATAAGGCATCATGAATCAGAGGCATCATGAATCAGAGGAGAATAAGGCATCATGAATCAGAGGCATCATGAATCAGAGGAGAATGAGTCATCCTGAATCAAAGGCATCGTGGATCAGAGAAAAATAAGGCATCATCAGTTCGAGTGTTAGCTATGGAGGGATCAGGTGAGAAAACAGGAAGAAAGGTTCAATTTCTAAAGTTTTTGGATATCCATTTGGTTAGGGACCTGAGAGACTTTTCAGTCGTAGTCAAAACAGCGCAGTGTTTGGTTAAGGTTGTGTTTGACCTTAGATAGAACATCTTTGCATTGATTTCAAGCAGAAATGAAAGCGGAATTGGAAACAGGTGAAGGGTGGATGTTCATGGCCTGATATACTCTGATCTGATGAGGCAAACGTTTAAAGCAAGAGCGAACGAGCCATGACGCAAGGATACAGCACTCCATGCCAGCCAAGATGACCGCTATACATACGTCCAGCACAGCTGGGCGCATCCAGGCCAGGGAACCAGTAGCCATCCTTAGGGACAGTCATTAAAGAAGCCGTGCAGGGATGACAGCTAAACCCTCCCAAAATGTCAGAGTTTGGCGCTTCGAAGAGGTGATAAAGGGTGGGCGTAGCCAATTAGAAGTAACAGAGTTGGGATTGTAGTCAGAAGGCTGAGGTTTACAGGTATTGAAGGAGGCAGAGTGTGTTGGAATAGTGGAAGTAACGGTCAGGAACTCAAGGTGGGTTCCTCATTTTCTATTCCAGATCATTAAAGATGGAAAAAGAAAGAGCCACGGATCCAAAGGGATCAACTAATCCATGTGGTGTAAATGGAAGTCCCCCGCTTCCCCCGTGCATTAAGAACTTCAGTGTATAAATGGGAAGAGAAGAGAAAACTCGCTGGAAAAACGAACCTAAGAACCTCCAAGCTTTCGACCGTGTATCATGCCATTCTCAGCGGTTCATTTTTCCTACGAGTTTTCTCGTATCTTCTCCTGTGCATGTTAGAATAATATATGAGGAGGGTAAGAGTCGTTATACACGCTCAGTTTTCACATAATTTTAAACTGTGCAGGCCAGAACTCCACAGTTACACCTTGGTGTAGATGGAAACTTAAAGTGCTGGGAACGGTAACCGCTCGGCTATGATCGCCCCCAATAGGAAATCATATTTCGATTACTAGTAATCGCATACCCTTCACCTCATTACTATGAACAACGGGGTCTAGACCGGTCAAATTCCACCAGGCTGGTAATGTGAGCTTAATGGGCTTTGACCGGTAGACCCCGTTGCTCATGGATGTGAGATGAAGGGCATTTGATTACTAGTAATCGAATAGTCATTTCCCTATTAGGGGCGATCATAGCCAGCCTAGTCCTTACGTTCCCGACTACCACGCAAAAGCGTTCAAATTCTTAATGTTGTGGGGCATTATGTGATATATAAGAATAATAATTACAATACTAATAATGATAATTATATATTTATTTATTTATTAATTTATTTATATACGAATAAAGTGCATATGAACGCGCACCTTCATAGAACATACAAACCTCCAACAGCCAGGATCGAACCCTGGCTGCCTCTTGCACAGGGGTCCCGTATCTATATATATATATATATATATATATATATATATATATATATATATATATATACACACCAACATCATCAAGATTTTACGCGTCATCAAGTAATTAAACAATTCTCATTAAAACATCACATGATAATCTTAAGTGATATTAAAAGAATTAAGCTGACACCAAAATTGTATTGCAGAGTTAATGAATAACTAAGAAAGATACACCGCGTCAGGAAGGACAATGTAATGAATTTTTTCTTCTTATTTATTCTTAGTTGAGACGGCACGGGCAACAAGGGCCTTAATCATGGCCATCTCATTAACGCTATATATATATATATATATATATATATATATATATATATATATATATATATATATATATATATATATATATATCCATTTGCTTTTCTAAGTATTTCTCACATACATTCTTCAAAGCAAACACCTGATCCACACATCCTCTACCACTTCTGAAACCACACTGCTCTTCCCCAATCTGATGCTCTGTACATGCCTTCACCCTCTCAATCAATACCCTCCCATATAATATATATATATATATATATATATATATATATATATATATATATATATATATATATATATATATATATATATATATTCCTATGAGTCCACGGGGAAAATGAAACATGAAAAGTTCCCAAGTGCACTTTCGTGTAATAATCACATCATCAGGGGAGACACAAGAGAGAAATATAACAGTCAGTTGATATATATCGAAGAGACGAAGCTAGGACGCCATTTGGTAAATATGTGATTGTCCAAAACGCCACCATCCTACAGCATCCTTCTCATCCTTCTCCATCAAAAACACCAAACACCACCTCCCCCACCATTCCTCTCGTCCTCCTCCATCAAAACGAGTGTGTTCCATGAGCCAGTCAAGATGACATCACTGGAAACATGTGGTCTTTGTTCTCTGAATTATATACCGAGCCAGAGAAACGTAATGGAAATGATTTTTTTTTTCCCCTCTATGAGATGCAAGCATTTCCTCCGTTACCCACCCACGCGAGTCACTTCCAGCCCCGAGGCTTGATAGCGGTGCTGGAATGAGCGGACACCATCATTTGAATATGTATGTATAGCATGTGTGTCTACCAGCCTATATACCCCGGTAACCTGAGACCTGACGCTACAGTTAAACACTGGAGCAGTATTCCGTGGTTGACCACAGGCGATGAGACTTCCACGGTCCAGCACGGGCGGTGAGGGGGAAGGCATCAAGCGGAGGCAGACACTCCAGAGGTCGGTGCCCTTCCAGGACGTACTTGTTTCACTCCCTCGGCGAGGAGTATGTTGAGAGCACACAGATGAGACAACACATGGTGGGAGTGTTCTTAGAAATGAGGCACATGCAAGAGGAACCAGCAGGATGCAGACACCCGCCATTCTCATGCTCAGCGAAGTAGATTCTTCGAAGTCTAGTTGGGTGTACAACATAGGCCGTGGTGCTCCAGTGCTATATGGACGTCATTCAGGTAGCAGGTTATCAGTGAGGGGTGAGCTGACGTTCACAAGGAGGAAAATACAACATCGAAAGTACCTCTCTCTCTCTCCCTCTTTCCCCCCCTCTCTCTCTCTCTCTCTCTCTCTCTCTCTCTCTATCTATCTATCTATCTATCTATCTCTCTGGGATATGGTTCAGCTGGAAAAGGAGGTAAACAGACTCAGAACACATGA
>NC_092291.1:26163391-26193391 GCF_036320965.1 Panulirus ornatus
TGGACGATGCAACCAGGAAGCCTGAGGCAAGACCCGAAAATATTACAGTCTAACCCAGGCACGTGGAGGTGGGGGTGGGGTGGATGTGGGGTGGGGGAAGGACGTGGGGTGGGTGGAGGAAACAAGAGAAGCTGGGCACCAGAGGAATCTCTGGGGAGATGGAACACCCGAACCTGGCGCGGGTCCTGGACGGGCGAGGCTGAGATAAGTTGAACTGGTTTAGGAGAACAAATTAAGCATCACATTGTGGTTATCGTTGCTGACTACGAATTCACAGGCCCGGGTTCGATCCCCGGCAGGGGGCAGAGGGTGCACAGATTACCCTGCTGTTCATCCTCCCTCTGGTTGGTAGACAAATCGGTAAAGCACCACAGCTGTGACGGGCTCAGCCAGTCGATAGATTGTAACTCAGCTCGAGTTAACCCAGGAGTGACCATGGGTATGGCATGTCCCTCACAGACACGCCCGTGAACATACCAGGGGTCGATAGTTTAGTCTTGATTAACTCTCGTAAGACGAGTTAAACAATCTAAGCTGTGGAAGATATGAGGAAATCAACGAGTTCCAAAAAATACGGAAAGCTTAACTTATTTCAGCTTATCCGTGATGGTAGTGGCAATGAGGGCCATCTTGGATTCAATATATATCCCACCCTACACGAGTGACCCATTCATCGACCGGCCTCGTGGTTAGGATGAACAGCTTGGTTGGATGTGAGTCATTTGCCCTGTCCAAAAATGGAAGTCTGGCGGGCCCCCGCGCGTCCAAGTTAACCACTGCATCACAGAAGCTCATAAAGTAGTGGGAGTCATACAGATTATAGATGACCCTCTGTAGATAACTTAAATCTAGGTTTCTGTCAGGGGAGCACATGCAAGAGTTATGTATGACCGGCCCGGAGGATACAGGACCAGAGATCTGAGCGCTGTTAACTGCGCTTTGCTGGAGCGCTTTGGACGGCTGGATTTGCAAACGACGAGTGTGTAAGGAGAGTGGCGGCCCAAGCGCTGTACTTTGGGATCAATGAACTGACGAACACAACACATGACACAGGTGATGAGTTTCGTTACCTTGGTTGTAGCCTGAGACTCGTACAACCATCAGGGATGAGAAAGAGAGAGAGAGAGAGAGAGAGAGAGAGAGAGAGAGAGAGAGAGAGAGAGAGAGAGAGAGAGAGAGAGAGAGAGAGAGAGAGAGTGAATGTTATGTGAAAAACGAGGGCGTCAACGTGCAGGGCCCCATTCATCAACCAGTTTTTGAAAGGGCAAATTCTACCACAGCTGTGTGAGTCTGTCTGTGGCGCAGGGTGTGTGTCTGGGAACAGAGCAATGCACAAGATTATCTTGTAATCCCTTTATACATCAACGTCCACAGTCCACCACATTAATCTGTAAGACAGATGGAAAATTGGTTGCCAACCGTCGTGTGTTGTGGTATAGAACCATGACGAGGCTGACGGTGGAGGCTGTAGGTGTGGTAGTCTGTGCCCTCCGTGAACATATGCTGGGAGTTACAGTTTACAGGCGGACGCCCGAACCATGTCCATGAACTGGTGAAGGAACAGAGAGAGATATATGTGTGTGGAATCCAGTTTAAGAAACGGATTTTACACTAACTGGATTATCTTAGTTTTTTGGATGGCAAGTATTTCCTGCACTGGATATGATAAAATTGGTATATTAACATGAGTCTCCTTGAAATCGTTCTTCCAACAAAAAGATTATTCGAATTAATTCCTGTGGCAATGAAAACGAAAATAGGTTAAGATACTGTTTTACCTCACACCTTGTCCAGTCGGAAAAGGGGTCTATATTGTTATCATAAAAACCGTATCTGAGCACAACATACGAAGGTTCAAATCATTCTCTTTCCAAATTTCTGGCGGGTTATCCTCGAGAGCAAACAACGCGACATAGGTGTAAAGTCTGAGAAGAATGAGGCAGTACCAGCGACATGGCTAACTAGGAGAGGAGATACAGAATTACCACCTGAAGGTTGGCACAAACTGAGGAGTCTCAAAAGGATATTCTGGAGAACTCCTTGAGGTTTCTATACAAAAGATCGAGCTCAAAGGAGAAAAAAGGTTCTTGAAACATCGCCTCAAGTCCTGGATATATTTTCTCAAGTCCTGGAAACATCGCTTGAAGTCCAGGAAGCATCGCCTCAAATCCTGGAAACATCTCTTCAAGTCCTGGAAATATTTCTTCAAGTCCTGGAAACATCCCTTCAAATCCTGGAGACATCGCTTCAAGTCCTGGTAACATCGCTTCAAGTCCAGGAAGCATCGCCTCAAATCCTGAAAACATCTCTTCAAGTCCTGGAAACACCGCTTCAAGTCCACGAAGCATCGCCTCAAATCCTGGAAACATCTCTTCAAGTCCTGGAAACATTGCTTCATGTCCTGAAAACATCGCTTCAAGTCCAGGAAGCATCGCCTCAAATCCTGGAAATCACGTTGTTCTTGCACATAGAAACTTTCTCCATTGAAGTTCATTGACGTAGTGAAGGAATAGTGGGATTCGAAATCTTCCAGCATCATCTGCAATTTCGGACGGAGGGGAGCATCCACATAATCTACTCCGTCTTGGAAGGCAAAGTCAAAAACATCTTTTAACTGAAGGAATCTATGCACCAGTGTTTAACTCGGGACCAACCAAGAACTTAAGCGTTTGATAACATGATAAAAGACGTAGCTTAAAACAAAGTATGACGACCACAGAAAAAAATTTCTCCTTTTCTTAAGAGCTGAGACAGAGAGAGAGAGAGAGAGAGAGAGAGAGAGAGAGAGAGAGAGAGAGAGAGAGAGAGAGAGAGAGAGAGAGAGAGAGAGTGAGAGAGAGGTGTTATCTAAAAAAAAAATTTAAGTAAAACTTACCCAGCTCCAATCGAGTTCTTATTTCGACGCCCGTTTTCTAACAGTCAGCTGTCCTCCCAGGATGACTACAGAAGTGGTTCACTGACCGACCGATTAAAAATTACATTCAGATTTATACCCAGCCGCCCTGCGGATGAGGGGTGACTTGCAGACTTTTGAAACAAGTCAAAAACAGACTCAGTCACTGAAGGTCTCAGGGTAGTGCAGCAGCTACAGCTTCTCTGCATCGGGCAGTACACACCCATTGGCCACATGATGTGAGTGGATGTGGTCTTTGAATTGACCCAAACACCTGAAGAGAGAGTTGAAAGAGTTCTCCGTTGATGTATGCAGGTGGACGTTGACGGCCTTAATGACCCTTGCAACTGATTGGCCTCTTAAAGTCCCGCTGACTAAAGAACCAACTACAGAGCCACACAAAGACTCAGTCCATCTTCAAGTCACACATAAGCCTCAAGACAGTCACCAGTAAGGTGATACACCAGTTCTAAAGTACATGAATATTTCTGTCTCATCTCATAATTCATCCCATGAAAGCAGAGATCACCGCGTCGGGAGGAATTCTTTCCTACACCGAAGGATCGTAAGTCCGACGTGGTCTGGATACTTCGAGAATGACCCACAACCACAGGATCGAAATACCGAGGCAGTCTTTTGTGGCTGGTTGTATGAAGCGCCTGGAGGCAGCGGGCGCCTGCTGGAGGTGAGGTTCAACCTGATGGTATCTTCCTGAAGGATCATGTTCCTCAGCGTGGCACTATGAAGCAGGGAGCAGGTCCCGAGTTGGGAGAACGGTCAGATGGATGAGGTTACTACCAGTAAGTAATCTTACTTTTATCAACACTATTGAGAAAAGAAGAATGATTGACGAGGCTACAAAGCTCTTGACTAAGTTCCAGAGCAAGGACCATATTGAGAGTGGGAGTATATGTGGTCTCAGAATTATCATTAATACCTGAAGGAGGTGTTGAGGATGTTTCAGTTGGTGGATGTAGCTTGACGCTGACGTCCTTAACGACCCTGGTAGTTGATAGACCTCTTAAAGCCCAGGTAGTCTACCAACCAACCGTTTTCAAACATGCTCTTCACAGGCCAGTCATCAAATGCTTGCATTAATCTAACAATGTCATGGGCGATTCCGTTAAAAAAAATCCACATTATTATTGAATTAGATACGATTGTCATCTACTTTTAAGAATGTTTAATCACTGAATAAATCTCATGAGCTTATGATTCACTGAAATTCTATTCTCTTGGCTGTTAACTCAAATCCTAACATTTCTATCTTTACCTTCACTCAAAGCCAAATTTTCTTTATCATGTAAACTTTTTCGTGCATTAACTCGCTTCAGAATGCAATCTATCAACATATGACACTAATGCATATTCATAGCTTTAGATAAAGATCTTGTAAGCCCATCAAAAGCTAAAGGAATCTATGTTACGCGTTTTATTATCATCGGATTATGTGGGAGAGGATTTCCTCAGCTCAGGGCCATCACCTCTGACCCACCATGGCTAATGGCGGGTCAGAGGTCCGTGGAGGCAAAAGATCCCCGAAGATTACTTCAGGTAAACATTTTTATTACAATATTCCAACAGTTACGAAGACACAAAAGGCTAAATGATCCATTAACCTTTATCTCCTAAAATCTAAAAACTTTTCACGAGTGCATCTTGGATGCGGAGACCCTGAGATGACCGTGGTGTCTGAACTGCTTCCCACCCTCTCCTTCAGTCCAGGAATGTAAATGAACTCCACCAGCTACTTATGGACCAAGATCGAACAGCAGGGGGCAAAATGTTCGCCATCGTTATTCAGTCTTTTGTAGCAAACGGTTATTTCTCTTCTTATAATACTTCGGAAGTTACGAAAAACTGCGAGTTAAACTTCGGCTGTTAAAGTATAGTGTTGTAGTTAGAGTGGCCTGGCTCCGGGTGGCTAAATACTTGCCTCACATGAGTTCCACCTTCCTCAGCAGCCATCCTAAGGGTCAGCCTTCAGGAGTCTTCCCAAGGTTGAGCTCTCAGAAAACTTCCTAAGGGTGAGTCCTTAGTACCTTCCCAAAGGTTTGCCTTCAGGAACCTACCCAAGGTCGAGCCGTCAGCTGGCTGAAATACCTTTTTCAGGTACGTCAGAGCGAGCCTGGGTTTCGTGGGGGCCGGGTGGGATAATAAGCCCAACCCCCGAGGCCCAGTGCTTAGGTCCCTCACCACCAGCGGGCCGCCCTAGAGCACAGGGCCCCGCACCTCCTGAGTTGTAGGCGGGTATGATCTCGAACAACAACAACTTAGACAAGCCTTTTGGAGATATTCATAAGGGACTGCATCTAGTGCTGTGTGGGTCCGCTATACCCGCGGGCCCTCCGCCAGATACCAGGAGACAGCAGGAACTTGCTGACCCTCCACTCAAGTACCAAGGACGGGGAGGGAGAGAGACCCGCTGGGGTATATACGACCCACGACTCTCCCTGGTCCTCACACGTCGACGACCAACTTTCATTTCGTTTCACGACCCCAGCCCCACCAAAGACCACCCAGGCGGAAGAATTCTGATACTGTCATTACGTCTCACTTCCTATCGCTCAGCCAGCGGTGAAACGATGCAAAACAATACGAGATCTCCCTAAATGCACCGAGTAATACCTTTTGGGATGGACCTGTCAGAGCAGAAAGGCTCTTACGTATGTTAATGACTCGTTTCGTGATGGCCCTTACGGTGTGGCCACGTAAAGGCTATTCTTGATACCAGTGTTACTGAACAGCTGTAAGTCGTTAATGGGATGCATGGTGGCCAGGTTGTCCTGTGAGGGTAATAAGGGCTTATGTTGTACGTTCTGACCACTTGAGCACACGACAGAACGACCCTTTGAGTACGATTCCTTGACCACAGTAGCACAACGGTACGACCACAGGCCACGATGTTACGACTCTTGAACCCAACGGTACGACCCTTGGATATGTTGACCTGGCCTTTGAACTCGGGTCACGCCATCATACCGAGAGGTCTTATCATCGTGATCAAAGACAGTATTGTCGTGCTTGGAGGTCGAACTACTGTACTGAAGGGTGGCACTGTCGTGTTCAAGGGTCGTACCCTTTTGCTCAAGGGTCGCACTGTCGTGCTCATGGGTCTTATTCGCTCAAAAGTTAGACAAATCTTAACACTAACATAAGAATTACACGCAATACACAGCAAGACACACCAGCGTCACATGATTATACCGTGGACGGTTGGGATCAAGAGGTTGGGCCGTTCGTGACACAAGAAATATACTAATAGAAGAGTGACGTCACACTAAGGAATGACGTGAGCGTGTGATGGCGTGACGACTGTGAACCCACAGTTCGAGCGAGCTATAAAACCAGCGACCCGCCTGCTGGCTCACTGTGAACCACGGGCTAGACCGCTGACGGTCGCTAATTACTGGGACGGCGGAGTCAGGACATCGTCTACGTCTCAATACGGGGAGCACACGCCTCCCGTACGCTTGTAGGGAAGGGCGTGCCGCGTCCCAGCCTCGCCCTGACCCACACACGAGCCTTACGGACGGTATTATGACACCACGGGCTCTGAGAGTCATCTGTGAGTCAGTGTTGTGTTATGAGAATTCTATTTTCTTTCTCACGAGACGTGGACACGCGAGCCCTTAGGTCAGAACCAGGGTGGTCGACCCCAGGTGACCTCTTAGGTCAGTGCCGGGGAAGTCGACCCCAAGTGACCTCTAAGATCAGCACTAGGGATGCCGACCCCATGTGACCTCTCAGGTCAGTGCTAGGGAGGTCAACCCCAGGTGACCTCATAGGTCAATACTGGAGAGGTCGACTATAGGTGACCTCTTAGGTCAGAACTAGGAGGTTGACCCCAGGTGACGTCTTAGGTCAGTACTCGGGAGGTCAACTCCAAATGACCTCTCAGGTCAGTATTGAAGAAGTCGTCCTCTAGTGAAACTCGTAGAATGAACAGGTCCAATCATACCAAAATTGCAGTCATACCAAAACTAAGTCCTTCCTAATTCTTGGATACGAAGAGGCAGCAGGGACCCGCTGGGCCCTCCATCTAGGTACCAGGAGAGAGCAGAGACCCGCTGGGCCCTCCATCCAGGTGTCAGGAGTGAGCAGGGACCAGCTGGGCCATATCAGTAACTACTCAAATGATCCAAATGATATCGCATGATATTTCTATGTTTTCAAGAATTTTCAGGTTACCAAGACGAAGTCACTGCGCACACTAGTCATGCTGAGACGCACCAAATTTCTAATTGACATCATGAAAGCTCTGACATCCTTGGTATATATTTTCGGTAATGATTACCATAATGTTATTCAAATGATCCTGATCACAGTAGATGTCTTAAGCCCTCCACTGTCTGTGCGTCGGCGGCAAATAAGTCTGTTGAGGATCAAGATAGGTTGACGCTGGGCATAGCGAAGCACCAAGCTTAAGACTCCCAGTTACTTGAAGCCATCTCATCATCCCTTGAGCACGACGGTACGACCCCTAGAGCATGACGGTGCGACCCTTACAGCACGACGGTGCGACCCTTGAGCTCTAAGGTACGACCGTTGGACACGACAGTTAGATCCATTGGCAAAACCTTACGACCTCTGAGCACGAAAATACGACCCTTGATCAAAACAGTTCGACCTTTGGGATATCAAAGATTAGCCTCTGACCTGACCTGAATGAAACGCATGACCTGAGGTCAAAATTTCGCAAAGTCATCGATATATATATATATATATATATATATATATATATATATATATATATATATATATATTTCTTTCTTTCATACTATTCGCCATTTCCCGCATTAGCGAGGTAGCGTTAAGAACAGAGGACTGGGCCCTTGAGGGAATATTCTCACCTGGCCCCCTTCTCTGTTCCTTCTTTGGGAAAAAAAACAAAAAAAAAAAAACAAGAGGGGAGGATTTCCAGCCCCCCGCTCCCTTCCCTTTTAGTCGCCTTCTACGACACGCAGGGAACACGTGGGAAGTATTCTTTCTCCCCTATCCCCAGGGATAATATATATATATATATATATATATATATATATATATATATATATATATATATATATATATATATATATTTCTTCTTTTTCTTTCAAACTATTCGCCATTTCCCGCATTAGCGAGGTAGCGTTAAGAACAGAGGACTGGGCCTTTGAGGGAATATCCTCACCTGGCCCCCTTCTCTGTCCCTTCTTTTGGAAAAAAAAAATTATATATATATATATATATATATATATATATATATATATATATATATATATATATATATATACATATTGGAAAAGATCACAAATGAGCGCGTGATCAAGTAGATTCCATCTAATCCACAGGAAAATGAAACACAAGTTACTAAGTGCACTTTCATGTGATGATTATATCATCAGGGGAGATACAAGAAAGAATTATAAGAGTCAGTAGATATACAACGAAGAGAAGTAGCTTGGACGCCATTTGGTAAACAAGTGACTACCCGAATGGAGGTCGGGTGCGTTCGAGTCTGGCAATATGCTTATCATAAAATTTATTGTGTGGACAAGAAAGGGACCTGTTTGCAAATTTCATTAACAATAAAGCTCCTCTTGTATCTCCCCTCATGATGTGATCATCACACGAAAGTGCACTTGGGAACTTATCGTAATTCATTTCCCCGTGATTAGAATATATATATATATATATATATATATATATATATATATATATATATATATATATATATATATATATATATATATATATACATATATATATATATATATATATATATATATATATATATATATATATATAGGAGTTGTGGGAGTATGTGATAGAGTGTAAGAAAGTAAATTCTCGATTAATATGGGTAAAACTGAAAGTTGATGGAGAGAGGTGGGTGATTATTGGTGCATATGCACCTGGGCATGAGAAGAAAGATCAAGAGAGGCAAGTGTTTTGGGAGCAGCTGAATGAGTGTGTTAGTGGTTTTGATGCACGAGACCGGGTTATAGTGATGGGTGATTTGAATGCAAAGGTGAGTAATGTGGCAGTTGAGGGAATAATTGGTATACATGGGGTGTTCAGTGTTGTAAATGGAAATGGTGAAGAGCTTGTAGATTTATGTGCTGAAAAAGGACTGATGATTGGGAATACCTGGTTTAAAAAGCGAGATATACATAAGTATACTTATGTAAGTAGGAGAGATGGCCAGAGAGCGTTATTGGATTACGTGTTAATTGACAGGCGTGCGAAAGAGAGACTTTTGGATGTTGATGTGCTGAGAGGTGCAACTGGAGGGATGTCTGATCATTATCTTGTGGAGGCTAAGGTGAAGATTTGTATGGGTTTTCAGAAAAGAAGAGTGAATGTTGGGGTGAAGAGGGTGGTGAGAGTAAGTGAGCTTGAGAAGGAGACCTGTGTGAGGAAGTACCAGGAGAGACTGAGTACAGAATGGAAAAAGGTGAGAACAATGGAAGTAAGGGGAGTGGGGGAGGAATGGTATGTATTTAGGGAATCAGTGATGGATTGCGCAAAAGATGCTTGTGGCATGAGAAGAGTGGGAGGTGGGTTGATTAGAAAGGGTAGTGAGTGGTGGGATGAAGAAGTAAGAGTATTAGTGAAAGAGAAGAGAGAGGCATTTGGACGATTTTTGCAGGGAAAAAATGCAATTGAGTGGGAGATGTATAAAAGAAAGAGACAGGAGGTCAAGAGAAAGGTGCAAGAGGTGAAAAAAAGGGCAAATGAGAGTTGGGGTGAGAGAGTATCATTAAATTTTAGGGAGAATAAAAAGATGTTCTGGAAGGAGGTAAATAAAGTGCGTAAGACAAGGGAGCAAATGGGAACTTCAGTGAAGGGCGCAAATGGGGAGGTGATAACAAGTAGTGGTGATGTGAGAAGGAGATGGAGTGAGTATTTTGAAGGTTTGTTAAATGTGTTTGATGATAGAGTGGCAGATATAGGGTGTTTTGGTCGAGGTGGTGTGCAAAGTGAGAGGGTTAGGGAAAATGATTTGGTAAACAGAGAAGAGGTAGTGAAAGCTTTGCGGAAGATGAAAGCCGGGAAGGCAGCAGGTTTGGATGGTATTGCAGTGGAATTTATTAAAAAAGGGGGTGACTGTATTGTTGACTGGTTGGTAAGGTTATTTAATGTATGTATGACTCATGGTGAGGTGCCTGAGGATTGGCGGAATGCGTGCATAGTGCCATTGTACAAAGGCAAAGGGAATAAGAGTGAGTGCTCAAATTACAGAGATATAAGTTTGTTGAGTATTCCTGGTAAATTATATGGGAGGGTATTGATTGAGAGGGTGAAGGCATGTACAGAGCATCAGATTGGGGAAGAGCAGTGTGGTTTCAGAAGTGGTAGAGGATGTGTGGATCAGGTGTTTGCTTTGAAGAATGTATGTGAGAAATACTTAGAAAAGCAAATGGATTTGTATGTAGCATTTATGGATCTGGAGAAGGCATACGATAGAGTTGATAGAGATGCTCTGTGGAAGGTATTAAGAATATATGGTGTGGGAGGAAAGTTGTTAGAAGCAGTGAAAAGTTTTTATCGAGTATGTAAGGCATGTGTACGTGTAGGAAGAGAGGAAAGTGATTGGTTCTCAGTGAATGTAGGTTTACGGCAGGGGTGTGTGATGTCTCCATGGTTGTTTAATTTGTTTATGGATGGGGTTGTTAGGGAGGTGAATGCAAGAGTTTTGGAAAGAGGGGCAAGTATGAAGTCTGTTGGGGATGAGAGAGCTTGGGAAGTGAGTCAGTTGTTGTTCGCTGATGATACAGCGCTGGTGGCTGATTCATGTGAGAAACTGCAGAAGCTGGTGACTGAGTTTGGTAAAGTGTGTGGAAGAAGAAAGTTAAGAGTAAATGTGAATAAGAGCAAGGTTATTAGGTACAGTAGGGTTGAGGGTCAAGTCAATTGGGAGGTGAGTTTGAATGGAGAAAAACTGGAGGAAGTAAAGTGTTTTAGATATCTGGGAGTGGATCTGGCAGCGGATGGAACCATGGAAGCGGAAGTGGATCATAGGGTGGGGGAGGGGGCGAAAATTCTGGGGGCCTTGAAGAATGTGTGGAAGTCGAGAACATTATCTCGGAAAGCAAAAATGGGTATGTTTGAAGGAATAGTGGTTCCAACAATGTTGTATGGTTGCGAGGCGTGGGCTATGGATAGAGTTGTGCGCAGGAGGATGGATGTGCTGGAAATGAGATGTTTGAGGACAATGTGTGGTGTGAGGTGGTTTGATCGAGTGAGTAACGTAAGGGTAAGAGAGATGTGTGGAAATAAAAAGAGCGTGGTTGAGAGAGCAGAAGAGGGTGTTTTGAAGTGGTTTGGGCACATGGAGAGAATGAGTGAGGAAAGATTGACCAAGAGGATATATGTGTCGGAGGTGGAGGGAACAAGGAGAAGAGGGAGACCAAATTGGAGGTGGAAAGATGGAGTGAAAAAGATTTTGTGTGATCGGGGCCTGAACATGCAGGAGGGTGAAAGGAGGGCAAGGAATAGAGTGAATTGGAGCGATGTGGTATACCGGGGTTGACGTGCTGTCAGTGGATTGAATCAAGGCATGTGAAGCGTCTGGGGTAAGCCATGGAAAGCTGTGTAGGTATGTATATTTGCGTGTGTGGACGTATGTATATACATGTGTATGGGGGGGGTTGGGCCATTTCTTTCGTCTGTTTCCTTGCGCTACCTCGCAAACGCGGGAGACAGCGACAAAGTATAATAATAATAATAATAATATATATATATATATATATATATATATATATATATATATATATATATATATATATATATATATATATATATATATATATATATATTATCCCTGAGGTAGGGGAGAAAGAATTCTATCTCAGTATTCCCTGCGTGTCGCAGAAGGCGATTTAGAGTGATGGGAACTGTGTGCTGGAAATCCTCCCCTCCAGTTTTTACTTTCCCAAAATAAGGAACAGAGAAGGGGGCCGTGGGAGTATTATCCCTCTATGGCTCAGTCCTCTGTTCTTAACGCTACCTCGCTAACGCGGGAGATGGCGAATATGGGAGCAGTGAACCAAAGATGACGACCATCTATCCCTTCACCCACAAGTGAGGTGGGAGGGTGTCAGGTGTGACGTCAGGTATTTACCCCCGGCAGCCGTGGCTGTGGTACACGGGAGCAACATGCGGCCCTGGACGTGGTTCACTTCATACAGTGGGAGGAGAAATTAACACCCGTGGTGTCTACAGCGTCTCCTCTCCATTCACACTTTGCCACTTCTACTTCTCTTGACCGTAAAAAGTTATTAAAAGTTTACGGAATTCCTTCAGTAATTTTGACATTTATTACTCACAGTATGACCATGCAATGACAAGGCCAATCTAACGCACTAACTCTTGAAATAATAAGAGAGGCTCAGCGAAACATTCTGGAACGTTAATTAGCTCTCGAACCAAAAATGGAAAAAGTACAATATATCTTAAGCAAATATATCATGGCTGTGTGTGTGTGTGTGTGTGTGTGTGTGTGTGTGTGTGTGTGTGTGTGTGTGTGCGTGCGTGTGTGTCACTGAGGTCAACAGGCCTGTGGTTGTGTGGTGTATAATTAAGCAGAGATGTACAGATGACTGGACAGAAGAAAAGTAAACTGCCCTCCTGTTTTTAAGTGAGGGTCCATAACAAATAAAGCTTAAAGATAAGTCAGTTGTATATCAACAGACTGTTATATTTCTTTCTTGTATCTCCCCTGATGATGTGATTATTACACGAAAGTGCACTTGGGAACTTATCGTGTTTCATTTTTCCCGTGGACTCATATATATATATATATATATATATATATATATGGGGGTGGGTTGGACCACTTCTTTCGTCTGTTTCTTTGCGCTACCTCGCAAACGCGGGAGACAGCGACAAAGCAAAATAAATAAATATATAAAATATATATATATATATATATATATATATATATATATATATATATATATATATATATATATATATATATATATATACATACTGACACTTAGAGTATGATATTCTCAGTTGTATTAATGATCACCTGTGCTCTCAGTAACCCACAAAAACCACTGTGCCTGAGGATGACAAGCAAGCTCACTTTCTCTGTGTGAAAGTCTTGAGCCAGACCTCATGTCACTCTCACACTATCATCTCTCAAGGCAGGGGGGAGGGAGGGGAGGGAGGGGAGGGAGGGGAAGGAATTTCTACGATACACTATACATCAGTGGTGAGATATCTCGAGATAATCTCAAATTTAAGAGAGACACATGATGATGTATCAGCATTATCAGTACACGTCAATTATGAACTAATAGAATCTCACCAGACGGTGCCGTAATAGGAGACGGTGAAAGTACTTGATGGCTTCATCACCATAACTGACAGTGTCTGACACTCGAGTATCAGCTGTGTGTATCATCCACGGGTTATTAGACTCAAGTGTAAATTTAACTACACGACATCACAAGACTCAGGAGGAGAGAGTTCCTCCCCAGCCCCTCACAGCCGCTTGACTTCATCTACCTTTACGACACGCAGGAGATACGTGGGCAGCAGGCCTCTTTTTCTTTTCGGAATTCCCCATCAAACTCTTTGTTCCTTGCTGGCAAACCCTGGTGGAACCTTACCAGGGCCAGGGAGGCAGTCACCTGCGTCTCCACGAACACAGAGTTTACCACAGCAGAGTCTGAGGCCAGCCAGGAGAAAGGGACGAACCTAAATTTACGAAACAAGATATAAAGAAGTCCTGTAGTGCGTGAGTAGTAGGTATGAGTATATGAGTAGTACATGAAGTCTAGAAGTTGTACGGTAGGAGAGAGATGGGGCCCGGCGACTGTCCAGGACCAACAGGTGGTTACAACACACACCTGACGCCTCTTTTGTCTGGGCTACACAGCGACCGCCTTACGATAAACTGGTGTGATTTATTCTTGCTGTGAGGAGGTCCGTCTGGCCTTGGAGCTAGGGGGATATGTGAGAGAGAGAGAGAGAGAGAGAGAGAGAGAGAGAGAGAGAGAGAGAGAGAGAGAGAGAGAGAGAGAGAGAGAGAGAGAGAGAGAGAGATGCTCCATAAAAACTCTAAGGTATGGAGCAAAAAATAATAGTTACGGTGGGATTAATTAAGCCGCACCTGCGCGTACGGCAGTCACATGAGGCGACAGCTCAATCAACAGAGGACTACGTCTTCCACAGTCACTACGAACCTGGCAAAGAAAAGGACAGAATTTTATCCCTTCGTCGCTATGAAACCACAAGTGTCGCTCCTGGCGAAGGATCAGCAGATCCATGGCACTAGGAGGTGCGTAGGAGCTGGACAAACAAGGATGAAGGACAACACTACAAGGAGAAGGTGAGGAAGGTAGGGTTACTGGTCCTCAGGTGTTCGAGTCGGGGAGGTGAGGTCGATCATTACCCTGGTGGTCATGTAGGGGGGGTCGATCGACCCTCTCTCTCTCGTGGTCATGAGGAGGGACGGGTCGACCTTTTCCTCTATGTATGTGTAACGATGAGGTCGATGTCACTGGCCACCAACACGGCCTTGCTGCACGTGGGTGATGAAAGTATGATAAGTGGGGTGATGACGCCTCTTGAAGAGGTATGTAGTATACGGAGACGAACAGACGGGTAGACAGAGAGGTAGGGAGACAGAAGGATATGAAAAAGACGGTCGTCGCCGAGGATTGTCGCCGTCTGCTGGCGTGAGATAGGCAAGGGCTGCCAACCGAACCAAATGACACACACACACACACACACCTCCCCGGCCACACATGGCGAGGTGGGCAGCAGGAAGAGGGACGATTCGATTAAGATGTCAGGAGAGGTTAGGGCCGTGTCCAGCTGACACGGCTGACACCTGATGGTTGTCTGGCCACCAGAGAGCATATGTTTCCAATTATGGGCAGGAGAGACAAAGGAAAGTACGCTTAGAATTCGATAATGGACCAGAAAAAATTAATGATCTCAGCACTGCCTCTCCTTCATTTTGTTTGTCTTCTCTCCTGTTTCCTTTCCCTTATCTTGTCTCCATATATATATATATATATATATATATATATATATATATATATATATATATATATATATATATCCCTGGGATAGGGGATTAAGAATACTTCCCACGTATTCCCTGTGTGTCGTAGAAGGCGACTAAAAGGGGAGGGAGCGGGGGGCTGGAAATCCTCCCCTCTCGTTTTTTTTTTTTTTTCCAAAAGAAGGAACAGAGAAGGGGGCCAGGTGAGGATGTTCCACAAAGGCCCAGTCCTCTGTTCTTAACGCTACCTCGCTAACGCGGGAAATGGCGAATAGTTTGAAAGAAAAAAAATATATATATATATATATATATATATATATATATATATATACATATATATATATATATATATATATATATATATATATATATATATATATATATAGATATATATATATATATCTTTTATCTATTTCACACTATTCGCCATTTCCCGCATTAGCGAGGTAGCGTCAAGAACAGAGGACTGGGCCTTTGCGGGTATCCCCTCACCTGGACCCCTTCTCTGTTCCCTCTTTTGGAAAAAAAAAAAAAAAGAAAACATCACTATCCTTCAGCATACAAACTCGTCATAGAATATCAGGTCTTGTGGCAACTAGCTTTCCCATGAATTTGTCAGTTCCTCATGACTGGATTGGGTGGAAGAGGTGTAACAAAACCTTAGAAATAAACGCAACAATAAACGTCAGAATCATGACAAACTGACTAATCAAATGACGAACTGTACGTAATGTTAGACATGGGAATTCAAGCCCTGGTATGTTCCTGTTATGCCTAGAATTGGATGACTCAATCAAAACCTCGTTCACCCATAACCACAATGTTATGCCAGTCTATACCTTCCTCCTACACCAGTACTCACGAGGGAGTAGAGTTCCTGATGGTGGGGGAGAGAGGGTTGTAGATTATGACCGAGAATGATGGTTGAGTAATACAGCGGGGACGTCCTGCAGGCATCAACTGTCCCCAGCACACCCATGTTGAACTTCGTTACAAACCAAAATTACGAAAGAAGTGTACAGTAAGGGTAATGACCCTGAACTACGGCAGATAACGCTTCTGCCACCACCACATACCGTGTGTGTCTGTGAAACGTCATATCATCTTCGTCTCTGTGTGTCTCCCTCTATGGACACATTCTAGTCAGCAAGATAACTTACGAACGATCCATAACATAAACTTAACACTTTCTCCCTAAGTACTCCCTGTGGAGGCGACGAACCAGATTTTGGGGCACGTAATTGCATGAACCTGCATATTGATGAGTAAAAGCGTATTTCTTTTGGACTGGTCACCCAAGAATGCCAGGTGACTGGGAAGTTCAGGTTTATAACTCACACAGACAAATGTTGTGGAATACGGAGCTATTCAGATTGATGAGCTCATTAGCATATTCATTTTTACAGCTGTATATTAAGTTCATGGCGAGATATTCAACTACACAAGTGCTGCTTGCTTCCGTTGTGGCTGGCGCAGGAGAAGGGACGATCCTCTGTGATTTCGGCAAAGATTCCAACAGAAGTGTAGCATTCAGGTGGTGTAGTTGGAGCACTGACTATGTCTCCTTTAAACATCTTGGTGTCTCAGTCCCATGTGCTGCAGTCAGTGCGCAAAAACTAAGTCGACAATGCACAGATAAACTCAGAGCTCTTCAAGCTGTCGCAGGGGACAACCCTAATTATGGTGCAAATATCAGAATTGTTATAATGACGTACTTAGCTCATACTGGGTCTCTAATAGACTACCATGCACCAGTTTTGGTCCCACACAACAGCAAAGGTATCAACAGACTTGAAATAATACAAAACGAAGCCCTAAGAATCATACTTGGTTGCTCGAAGTCCGTTAAAGTACACAACATGCAGAAAGAACTTGGTATTCCCAGCACAGAAGACACAATACTTGAACCAATGTTACAACAGGGCCTTGTTCTCTGATGGTATGACTCCTGTGGATAGCATGACGTCCCTCCACGTCTGGTTACCCCATCACACAAACCAGGTATTAATGCACGCCCCTCCACGTCTCGTTACCCCATCACATAGATCTGATATTCATGCACGTACCTCCACGTCTGGTCACCCATCACATAGACCAGGTACTAATATACGTCCCTCCACGTCTGGTTACCCCATCACATAGACAAGGTATACATGCACGTCCCTCCACGTCTGATTGCCCATCACATAGACAAGGTATACATGCACGTCCGTCCACTTCTGGGCACCCATCACTTGGGCTAGGTACTCCATCAATGTCCACTCCCTGCTGAATAGCCCATCGCATGGACCAAATACCTCTTTTTGCCCCCCATCGCATGGACCAAATACCTCGGTACAACTGAGAGAACTCAACCTGAAACTTATGTGAAGATTATGAGAGGGAGTCGAATCCACAACCATGGCGTAAGTCAAGTACTTTAGCCACTCAGCTAAAACGCATCCAGAGGTTCCATCTTAATAAGATTACTCTTGCTAATTCGACCAACTGACATATGAGACATAAACCTCTGAAATACAAAATTAAGACGACATTTCTAAACCGACTAATTAGCGACCTTGGTTCGTAAATGACCTCATAATAAACCAATTATCTCAGGGACGCGGAGGGCTTCAATGGCGTCCCCGTCAGGAGAGACCCGAGGGTACAGATAAGACCAGAGCAACACAGGTAAGACCAGGGCAACACAGGTAAGATCAGAGCAACACAGATAAGACCAGAGCAACACAGATAAGACCAGAGCAACACAGGTAAGACCAGAGCAACACAGGTAAGATCAGAGCAACACAGGTAAGACCAGAGCAACACAGGTAAGATCAGAGCAACACAGGTAACACCAGAGCAACACAGGTAAGATCAGAGCAACACAGGTAAGATCAGAGCAACACAGGTAAGACATAAGCAACACAGGTAAGACCAGAGCAACACAGGTAAGATCAGAGCAACACAGGTAAGACCAGGGCAACACAGGTAAGACCAGAGCAACACAGGTAAGATCAGAGCAACACAGGTAAGATCAGAGCAACACAGGTAAGACCAGGGCAACACAGGTAACACCAGAGCAACACAGGTAAGACCAGGGCAACACAGGTAAGACCAGAGCAACACAGGTAAGATCAGAGCAACACAGGTAAGACCAGGCAACACAGGTAAGACCAGAGCAACACAGGTAAGATCAGAGCAACACAGGTAAGATTAGAGCAACACAGGTAAGACCAGGGCAACACAGGTAAGACCAAGGCAACACAGGTAAGATCAGGGCAACACAGGTAAGACCAGAGCAACACAGGTATGACCAGGGTAACACAGGTAAGATCAGAGCAACACAGGTAAGACCAAGGCAACACTGGTAAGATCAGAGCAACACAGATAAGACCAGATCAACACAGGTAAGACCAGGGCAACACAGGTAAGACCAGAGCAACACAGGTAAGACCAGGGCAACACAGGTAAGACCAGGGCAACACAGGTAAGATCAGGGCAACACAGGTAAGACCACGGCAACGCAGGTAAGACCAAAGCAACACAGGTAAGAACAGAGCAACACAGGTAAGACCAGAGAAACACAGGTAAGACCAGAGCAACACAGGTAAGATCAGGGCAACACAGGTAAGACCAGGGCAACACAGGTAAGACCAGGGCAACACAGGTAAGACCAGAGCAACACAGGTAAGATCAGAGCAATACAGGTAAGACCAGGGCAACACAGGTAAGACCAGGGCAACACAGGTAAGATCAGGGCAACACAGGTAAGACCAGAGCAACACAGGTAAGACCAGAGCAACACAGGTAAGACCAAGGCAACACAGGTAAGACCAGAGCAACACAAGTAAGACCAGGGCAACACAGGTAAGACCAGGGCAACACAGGTAAGACCAGAGCAACACAGGTAAGACCAGGGCAACACAGGTAAGACCAGAGCAACATAGGTAAGACTAGGGCAACACAGGTAAGGCCAGAGCAACACAGGTAAGACCAGGGCAACACAGGTAAGATCAGGGCAACACAGGTAAGATCAGGGCAATATAGGTAAGACCAGAACAACACAGGTAAGACCAGAGCAACACAGGTAAGACCAGAGCAAGACAGGTAAGACCCGGACAACACAGGTAAGACCAGGGCAACACAGGTAAGACCAGAGCAACACAGGTAAGACCAGAGCAAAACAGGTAAGATCAGGGCAACACAGGTAAGATCAGGGCAACACAGGTAAGACCAGAGCAACACAGGTAAGACCAGGGCAACATATGTAAGACCAGGGCAACACAGGTAAGACCAGAGCAACACAGGTAAGATCAGGACAACACAGGTAAGACCAGGGCAACACAGGTAAGACCAGGGCAACATAGGTAAGACCAGAGCAACACAGGTAAGACTAGGGCAACACAGGTAAGACCAGGGCAACATATGTAAGACCAGGGCAACACAGGTAAGACCAGAGCAACACAGGTATGACAGAGCAACACAGGGAAGACCCGGGCAACACAGGTAAGATCAGGGCAACACAGGTAAGACCAGAGCAACACAGGTAAGACTAGGGCAACACAGGTAAGACCAGAGCAACACAGATAAGACCAGAGAAACACAGGTAAGACCAGGGCAACACAGGTAAGATTAGGGCAACACAGGTAAGACCACGGCAACGCAGGTAAGACCAAAGCAACACAGGTAAGAACAGAGCAACACAGGTAAGACCAGAGAAACACAGGTAAGACCAGAGCAACACAGGTAAGATCAGGGCAACACAGGTAAGACCAGGGCAACACAGGTAAGACCAGGGCAACACAGGTAAGACCAGAGCAACACAGGTAAGATCAGAGCAATACAGGTAAGACCAGGGCAACACAGGTAAGACCAGGGCAACACAGGTAAGATCAGGGCAACACAGGTAAGACCAGAGCAACACAGGTAAGACCAGAGCAACACAGGTAAGACCAAGGCAACACAGGTAAGACCAGAGCAACACAAGTAAGACCAGGGCAACACAGGTAAGACCAGGGCAACACAGGTAAGACCAGAGCAACACAGGTAAGACCAGGGCAACACAGGTAAGACCAGGGCAACACAGGTAAGATCAGGGCAATATAGGTAAGACCAGAGCAACACAAGTAAGACCAGGGCAACACAGGTAAGACCAGGGCAACACAGGTAAGATCAGGGCAACACAGGTAAGATCAGGGCAATATAGGTAAGACCAGAGCAACACAGGTAAGACCAGAGCAACACAGGTAAGACCAGGGCAACACAGGTAAGACCAGAGCAACACAGGTAAGACCAGAGCAAAACAGGTAAGATCAGGGCAACACAGGTAAGATCAGGGCAACACAGGTAAGACCAGAGCAACACAGGTAAGACCAGGGCAACATATGTAAGACCAGGGCAACACAGGTAAGATCAGAGCAACACAGGTAAGATCAGGACAACACAGGTAAGACCAGGGCAACACAGGTAAGATCAGGGCAACACAGGTAAGGCCAGAGCAACACAGGTAAGACCTGGGCAACACAGGGAAGACCCGGGCAACACAGGTAAGATCAGGGTAACACAGGTAAGACCAGAGCAACACAGGTAAGACCAGAGAAACACAGGTAAGACCAGGGCAACGCAGGTAAGACCAGGGCAACACAGGTAAGACCAGAGCAACACAGGTAAGACCAGGGCAACATAGGTAAGACCAGAGCGACACAGGTAAGACTAGGGCAACACAGGTAAGACCAGAGCAACACAGGTATGACAGAGCAACACAGGTAAGACCAGGGCAACACAGGTAAGATCAGGGCAACACAGGTAAGACCAGAGCAACACAGGTAAGACCAGGGCAAAACACAGGTAAGACCAGAGCAACACAGGTAAGATCAGGGCAACACAGGTAAGACCAGGGCAACCAGGTAAGACCAGAGCAACACAGGTAAGATCAGGGCAACACAGGTAAGATCAGAACAACACAGGTAAGACCAGGGCAACACAGGTAAGACCAGAGCAACACAGGTAAGACCAGAGCAACACAGGTAAGACCAGGGCAACTCAGGTAAGACCAGAGCAACACAGGTAAGACCAGAGCAACACAGGTAAGACAAGTCATCTAAAGACAAGGAAATTCTTACCTGTTGTCCAAGATGACGCCTCGGTCAATCACCACCAGCACCTAGGGGGAGAGATGAGAGAGATGGCCATTAGCGTTTCTGTATTTTCAGTCCACAAGCAAGCGGCAGGAACCACACTAGTGTGGGAGTGACTGTAGCACAATCATTTCAACTTTTATCCTGGTGTAGTCAAACTCCTATACACATTGTGTATACGGTTATAGACATATATACACATGTATGTTTAAAAGTATGTACTTTTATTGATTTTGAGAGTCTGAGAGACAAACAAATTTTGTGAGTATACTCAAAACAGGGAATTCTGTAAAGGATGGTAAAAAGAATAAGTTCGTTGATGAGAAGATACGGTATGTTGTGCTGAGTGTATAGACTCAGTATACTAAATAACATCGAAGTACTTAAGTGACTGACTAAATGTTGATTATATAATGCTCAAGCTCGAGCGGGCGACTTACGTTAGCAGTAAGGGTGTTGTTCGTACGTCTGGCATTCAAGTTATTGTTCGTGCGTCTGGCATTCAAGCCATTGTTCGTACGTCTGGCATTCATGTTACTGCCCATACATTTGGTTATCCTTCAAGTGACTGTTCAAACGTTTGGCCTCCAAGTTATTGTTCCTAAGTTTGGCTTATAAGTAATTGCTCGTACGTCTGGCCTTCCAAGTTGCTGATCATACTTCTGTTAGCTCTCAGGTTCTCGAATAACAGATATCTTCGCCTGTACAGACAAACAGTTTGTACTAAAAGCTACAGTTATGGAAAACGAAAGAGGGGAAAAGTATGAATAAATTAAGACAAAATTAAAGAAAGACAATCATAGTGACATTGTATGTGGTCTTAGAATTATCTGTTAACACATGATAAAAGTGTTGAAGGTGAAAATCGGCCAATGTAGGTTTGTTTTGACGGCCTTATTGACCCTGCCAGTTGTTAGGGTTGTTACGAGCAAAGTCCAAACAACCAACCAGCAAACAAGGCCTCAGTTCGCGGTAGAATAATCTTTCTATTCATACGATAAAAATCAAAGTAAATAAGATAGTTTTCTACTCGCAGCTGAGGCCAATGTTCGTAGCTTTGATTTGTTCAGGGTCAGTGCAACAAGAGGATCCGGGGTCATACAGAATATTGTTTATACAGAGTTAAAGGAAAAAAGGGTTTCCAACTCCAAAACATAATTTTTCAATAGGACAGGACCCAGGGAGAAAGCATAAATATCCCAGTTCAGAACAAAACAAAGGACTTGGCAAAAACAAAAGTATGATTTTCTCACTAAAGGTAAAACAAAAGACATTAAGTCCCTTTTGTAAGTCATAACTAAAAAGAGTGCAGCAGCAGAGGTCCTGAGGCCAGTGCACAATTTTGCAACAGCACGAGCCAAGGTCTCTCTCTCTCTCTCTCTCTCTCTCTCTCTCTCTCTCTCTCTCTCTCTCTCTCTCTCCTTGAGAACGACGTGCGATCTTTGATTCAGATGAATGTCGTGTATAGTGTCTGAGCCCCTGAGGGGCAGCAGGGTGGGGACGGATCCCACTGTGAAATCTATAATCACCAATATCTGTGACGTAGCTTAATCTAGCTTGGTGTGGGTAGGTGAAGAGATGAGGTTAATACGTTGTATCAGTCTAGTCTTAGAGTGTGTATGGGGCCACCCAGGTACTCTTCTTGGACCAGTCGCTTCCTCCTGCCACATCTCCCATCGCTGCGTCGGGATCTATCCTATGTGTCCCCTAGTCATGATGAAGACATACGACTGTAATGTTGGACGGATCCCTAGGACCTTTGTAAACATCTTCCTGTAAAGGCTGACATCACTTTCTTGCGAAGTCACGGACCACAGTCCTGCGAAACCTCGAACCACTATCCAATGAAGTCTTGGAAAATCTTAGAATCAAAATTTGCTCGCTCGCACGACAGGAAGTACGTGTTGTACGAGGGCTGTTTGAGGGCTATACAGAGTTAGAACACAACACAAAAGGCCTTCGTGAACAGCTACACCGTCCTGTAAAATTGTCGGTCCATTTCGACCCGTAGGTCAAGCATTTTGGCGTCCATATCGAAAATGATGGGCTTCAGGTAGGTGGATGAATGAACAGACCAACGTATTTCAACCAGGGTTCTTTCCTTGACACTCTATATCAATCCACGACACTCTATATCAATCAAAACAAACTATACGCATGTAGAAGCCCTGTAGTTCATGATTTATAAGTGGCGCTCATTAGCTAATGGTTGCCATAAAGATGATCATGAAACTGTAGAATTTTGCTGAAGGAAGAATGGATGAAACAGATCAGGGTTCCTCGTACAGGCTTCCTCGACCGGAAAATATCAGAAAAAATATACAGGAACAGAGGTACGAGGGGGAATCATGCTATAGACACTGTAGGAAACTCTGGGTAAAGTTTGTAATCAGCAGGGGTTATCTTTCTCCAACACTCGCCTGTATCTCCTTCACACTATCACTCACCTTCATGTTCAACACATCATTCATAAAAACTGATTCAGACACCATCTCCACCACGTCTTCACTTCACCCTCAACATCACTGGCAGGTGAAAGGTCTTTATTTGGTGAAGATGTATGTGACTCTTACGGGTGAGGTCAAACGCATCTTTATCAAAAACAGGGAGTGGGTGCTGGCTGTTGGAAAAAGAAGAAGAAGAAGAAAGGAGGTGAAGAAGAAGAAGAAGAAGAAGAAGAAGAAGAAGAAGAAGAAGAAGAAGAGGAGGAGGAGGAGGAGGAGGAAAAAGAAAGAAAATGGAAACAATACTTTCCTCCTACGTAAGGAGACACACTGAAACCAATGGTGATACCATACAGCGTTGCCACAACACGAGGCAGGAGAGATGGTACTCTCAGCAAGTCACATCTCCGGGTACCCGTCCGCTGTGGAGATCAGTTCACACGTATTAATGAGGCTGATCTTGTGCAGGGTGATCTTAACCAGGCAACAGACATCATACACAACACACACACACACACACACACACACACACACACAGCCACCTTACATGTGGCCACACACCCGGGAGACATACACATCCGACCTATGCCAATAACAACACACCAGAGAAATACCGGATACTCAAGAATATACATCAACAAAACAATATTAGCAGGTAACTCGAAATAAAGCAATGAAACTTACGTGGAAAAGATGACGCGCAGAAGTGGGAAAGACTTGTTTCGTTTTGTGAGTCAACGCTGGAATACATCTAATATATACGCAGTTCATGCAGCTCAAAAACGGTAGATACTGGGTATGGTTATCAAAAAAAATCTATCCTACAGTTACAAGACCACTCAACTAGTAGGTCTACTTTTGCCAATTCACTTCCATTTATTACTGACAAGCTACAAGCTACGCTGCGCTTGAAATGGCTAGGTTCACGTCTGTCACAACATGTCACTCCTCTTTATCTTACACACTCAACATCTGACCAGGTATTACCTGCTGATGTACGTGAGGAACCACACAAACCTAGATCAGTACGCAGGTCCTCACGAGAGAACCCATGTGGCAGCTGGCAGAAGACAGGTGGTGAGTGTGATGATGATGTAGAGTTGTGTTTACATTTCAGTCCACTGTCACTCGTATGAAGGCCACACAGTATCTTCAGCAGGATCACGTACCACAGAGAACACTTCGTCCTCTATTATCGGGAAATATCTCAAGTGTCACATCAGCGAGACATCTAGTAACGCTTGTGTGAACCTTTATAAGTATCGTCAGTAGCTTTCATTACGTTGGAGAGAATAATGCTTCATATTACAAAGGAATTCACGAGCATTTGAACATGTCTGCCGATGGACCATTTGATGACTCTCAACTCTGCTTCAGGTGGAATATAGTGGGAGAGTGAGCGCGGCTCGTTCCTCAGCTCATCTGAAGCTTGGCAGCATATCAGCACATATATACATACATGAGGGACATAACAGAACATTAGATTGTCTTTAACAAGGATATCTGTTATGAGACAGTAATAGGACATAGGAAAGCCAGATAACAGAGGAGGTGATGGACTATGACGAGATTATCTGCTGGAGGACAATAATAGTTTATGGGATATCCAGATAACAGAAGACCTGACGGCCTGTAACAAAAGGCGATCTACTGCAGGGCAGATATAGGATCCAACATCGTTATGGTTATAGATGGAGACAGAATCATACACCATCAACCACACTTTACAAGGCTGGAGGAGACTTACACCAGTTTCAGGCGAGCTTCGACCAGCTATCTAGGAACCTCATCCATACACGTTACTGTACCACGGGACCTTCTAGCGTGCTAAAACCCTCCCACCTTCACCAGGGAAGATGTATTCCTGATGGATCCTATTGACGTCTGCAGCGTCGCACCCCAGTCTCACTCACACACACACGAGGCAGCTATGTCTGGTAACCACGCTGGTGTAGAGAAAAACCAGAGCTCCATTTTCTGTGTGGTAGAGACGGACGCCACTCGGCGTCTTGCACACTGCACCGGCCGGGCCCTTCTCCTCCCACCACCACCACCGACAAAACCTAATTACGGCGACGCTGCGAGGCAGGACCGTAAACGTAATTAATTAATCTACCTAGATAATTACCCATAGCTTTACAGTGAAGAATATCTCATTTTTGAGGAAAATACTAATTAATATTTCCAACTCAACGCAAGTGCAAGACTTTCGACGTAGATGAGCCTTACACTATATACCATCTGTCTTCTGTTTATACCATGCACAATTCCTCACAAACTCAGTGTCTCGAACGGCTCCAGCGACGCCAACCGTTTCTCGATTGTAACCACAATCTTACCAGTCCTGCCCAGCGGCAGATACCAGACAATTCCTGCCACAAACTGACGGGGGAATGATGGAGTAGAGGTGGTAACTGACACAAGAGGATGGAGTACAGAGTTGGAGCCAGACTCTCTACTTCAGTTTGTTGTCAGCTACCATCTCTTCTCCAACATACGTCGACAAGGAAGTTTCACATGACTGGGGAATATCAACCGAGAAACTATATTATTCAGGCAGATTTCTCTCTGTTACACCATCCAAACACATCGAGTGACACTCACTCACACACTCAGGGAAGTTAAGACAAGTATGAACAAATAAGCAAAGAAATAATCACAAATTTTGGTACAAACGGGAAAATTACTGCCATGTGGACACACCACATCATCAGATGAGATAAAAAAAAAAAGAATCAATAAAAAAGAAATTAACCCAATGTTTACTAATGGCTATCAAGAAAATATTAGATACGAGAGCTGGAGCAATTATCAGAGCTCTGTGATTGACAGACAAAAACAAAGAAATTTTAAGGTTGATCTTACAGCACTTTTAGAATACCATGTTATTAGTTACATCACATGTACAGTACGTCTGCTGACCTGTACTTTGTGCAGGATCAGAGCAGAATATTGTGACTACAGAGGAATCATTGTCCATATTTATTCATGCTATTTGTACAGTGATACATCTCATACCAGCGTATCATACATAACACATACATCCACCTAAAAGCGGCCATACACTCACAGACACACATCAGACCTGTGTCGGTATTGGCACACCATAGAATGGATTGTCATTGACAAGGACCCGTGTTTATACACATATTTCCCACTAGCGCCAAAGACTTTCACCGTCGACACAGGATTCTGCTCCACTGATTCATATTTTCGCCAAACTTAATGGCACATCAGTAGCACCAACAGCTGTAAACGTGGCACATCTGTAGAACCAATAGATGTAAGCGTGGCACATCAGCAGCAGCTACTGTAAGTGTAGGATAACAGCAGAACCGGCACATGATGGCAGAAGGAGGGGTTACTTACGACCAGCATCTTTCAGAAACCAACTGAAAAAAAATCTGTGTGTGTGTGTGTGTGTGTGTGTGTGTGTGTGTGTGTGTGTGTGTGTGTGTGTGTGGAAGGCGTTTTGGAGGTTCGTACAATACCAAACATACAACGAAAACGCTTAGGGAAACTGTTCAGGTCCTAAGTTATCTATTAGTCAATATAGAAGCCAGACTAACACGAACCTAGATATGTTCAGCAAAGATACAAAGATCCCTGAGTAACATTCAGTTGATCTAAATCTGTGTTCGTATCCTATCTTTCGTCATCACATTTGAAGGAGCGTCTACATCTGCCAGAGAAAGTCTGGCGGAGGAACAGAACCATAGTTGAATTAGGGAAATTGAGTTAGAGGGAGACGAGAGACAGCAGCTACTGAACTGCCCACAACATAAGAGAGGGACGAGGGGGAGACGTGATTATAAACCTTAGGATCGTAAATTGATCCGACGAGGGAGACAGCGATCACCTTACCTAAGTGGTTAAAAATCGATCCAAAACAAGAAGCTACGTACTTACTCCCAGTAGATGGAGCCTCACGAGTGTTGTGCAGTATTTCCCCCAGTAGATAGCGCCTCATGAATATTAGATGTTGCCTCACGTGTACTGCATTTTACTTTTGCCTTGTAAGTGGTGCCTTACGAGGACTATATAGTACTTCCACCAGTAGATGGTGCCTTACGAGAACTGTATAGCACTTCCCATGGTAGATGGTATTCTACGTGTAGATGGTGCCCCACGTGTGATGTATATCATTTCTTCCAATTTTATACAAATAGGGAAACACACCATAAACACACCACACACACACACACACACACACACACACACACACACACACACGCCGACATACCCAGCTCTGTCCGGGCCGGGGATACCTTAAGCCTCCGTATTTGATTTAAAGAATTTCTCAATCCAAGTCCCATTACACGCACGTTAACGATGATTCCATGCGTGGTAAGGGCGGGTGAGGGTGAGTAATGGCTGATGGATGTGTGTGAGGGAGGATCTCCACCGTACCTCCAGCCTTCCTCATAACCCTCTCCATGCTATTATGATCCAGGGTTTTCCATCATCAAGATGACGCCCCGTCTCTCTCTCTCTCTCTCTCTCTCTCTCTCTCTCTCTCTCTCTCTCTCTATCTATCTATCTATCTATCTATCTATCTATCCATCTATCTACACGTAACTACTGGAAGACGTGGTCGAAGGACACAAGGGCTATCTTCCTTTATCAGAAATAATTTCTCTTTCAACCAGGTGGAGTATAGAGGACTACTGCCTCTGTCCCTTGAAGGCGGGAGGCGGTACGTCAGGCCCAGGTGGAGGAGGCCACCTCGCGACCCTCTGAGAGACAGACCCGTGACAGCCTGGCTTGTGGAAGAGCTTTTACCAGCGAGGTTGATGTCGGGAGAACAAGCCGCTGTCTGTGACTTGTTATGGTGTGTTGGGAAACTTGAGGGTCGAAGGAGCTTTGAGAAATTACCTCATCTTTTATGTCACGGGCCATTTGGCGGCTGAGTGCTGTACACCCGCTCTGTTTAGAAAACCATCAAGTCTGGTGACATGCGAAAACTGTAGCACTTAACTCGTGATGAACACGTGTGGAGAAGTGTATAACCTTTATGATGAATGTTGTATAACATTCAGGCTGGTCTCCACTGTCAGGGTCTCGTCCTGCCCCAACCGTAATACAAGTCTTTAGAAATGATGACTCTCACAGTTCCCGTGTCTATCGCTATATATATATATATATATATATATATATATATATATATATATATATATATATGTGTGTGTGTGTGTGTGTGTGTGTGTGTGTGTGTGTGTGTGTGTGTGTGTGTGTGTGTGAGTGTGTGTGTGTGTGTGTGTGTGTGTGTAATTTCGTCATCACACAACTCCAGGTTCAGTATGAGCCAACAAGAATATATTCAGGCTGAGGCCACAAGATCACTGTGACGCGGGTCAGGAGGTTCCCAAGTCCCTCCCTACACAGCTCTCAGTCTCACAGAAGCGGCAACAACAACAACAACAACAACAACAACAACAAAAAAAAACTAAGTGCACCCGAATTTTCTCGTCACCCCTACTTCCGTTTTCTTCGCCGTAATTCATTCTCTTTTTTCCTTGAGGCTGACGATTTTTCCCCGCGTTGCTCCCACACACAGTGAAGAGGGGCGGGCATCATCCCCGCGCCACATACTGCACCACAGACCCATGTACACCAGTCTCCCATCTCTCGTGTCTTTCCTGTTTTCTATGCTCGGGGCTCACGATCGCTCACTACACCAGTGATTTAAGTGCGGAAAACGTTTCCGGCGTCCTCATTCCACCACCCTGTAACACACCATTATATCCATCCAATCGAAACGGTGGTTGATGTCTTGTGAACCACCTATTGTCTACGATTACATTAGTGTTTCCCATTGCGTCAGTCTCCTTCGTCAGTCGGAAAAGAAGCTCAAGGATTTCGCGCACGGATTCTGGGAAGGATTTCTCTCCAGCTTTAACCCCACCGGCGGAGGTGCCTGAAGGGCGCATCAGCCAGCATATGGGAGACGACATAAACGGTGTCCAGGGCCTCCCGTGGCTGGGGACGGGATGGGCCGGTGACAAGTGTCTGTGCGGTGAGGCAGATCCAATGGTGACGTCTTCATACACTACGTAGGGATATGATCCTCTCTCTCTCTCTGTCTGTCTGTCTGTCTGTCTCTCTCTCTCTCTCTCTCTCTCTCTCTCTCTCTCTCTCTCTCTCTCTCTCTCTCTCTCTCTCTTCGTTCACATCCTTTCATGTCCCCATCTCCGCCCCTCCTCACCGGTCTCTCTCTCTCTCTCTCTCTCTCTCTCTCTCTCTCTCTCTCTCTCTCTCTCTCTCTCTCTCGTTCTTCAGTCTCTCATCGTTGCCTCGTCCACGGCTCCTCCGCTCCTCCCACACAGCAGCGCCGCCTCACAATAGCTACTTGTACCGAGGGGCCGGAAGTGACCGCCCTGGGCACCGGGTCGGAACTCACTCTTGTCTGCTTTTTCTGTGGCTGCCTCCACTGTCTTGCGATTTTCTTCCTCGCTGACTCACTTCAACTCTCTCTCTCTCTCTCTCTCTCTCTCTCTCTCTCTCTCTCTCTCTCTCTCTCTCTAGTAGGTGGTAGGC